>NC_059116.1:43054529-43354823 GCF_020740685.1 Jaculus jaculus | reverse complement strand
CTCCATGATACTGTGGATACCTTTAGTGGATTCATTTTTGCCAGTCTCCATGCTGGAGAAGCTTCAAAAAATGTCATTGTTCATGTACTCAATTGCCTTAGTGTCATGGGAAAGCCCCAACTTATTAAAACTGATAATGGTCTTAGATATACTGAAAATAAATCCCAAAATTTCTGTCATCAATTACAAATTAAACATATTACAGGCATACCATATGAGCCCCAGGGTCAAGGAATTGTTGAGCGAGCCCATCAAACTATTAAACATACCCTCAAAAGTTAAAAATGGGGGATTTAGATCCCATAAAAGGCTCGCCCCAAAACATTCTTCATCATGCTTGGTTTGTCTTAAACTTTTTAACCCTTGATGCTCAAGGAAAGTCAGCTGCTGATAGCTTTTGGCACACAAACACAAAAAATACTTTTGCCAAAGCCATGTGGAAAGATCCTTTAACTTAAAATGGAATGGCCCAGACCCAATACTCATTTGGGGCTGAGGATCAGTATGCTTGTTTGACACCAAAGAAAATGCTGTGAGATGGCTGCCAGAGAGACTTGTAAAACAGGCTGATGATCCTCCAATGACATCTCACATATCCAGGGAAGAACACTACCGAGAAACTCTCCTTTTTTCCTAACAGGACAAAGCTGGAAGGACTTCTACTTATTTTAATCCCCCTACTCACAACTGGACCTATTATTATAAATAAAATCATGTCCTTTATACATCAATAGATTGATGACATTAAGATACAGCCTTTGCAGGTTCATTGTCACAGACTAGAGCTGGGGTATCGAGGCATTGCCACTGAAGAACTACCACTTTCAGCTGTTACTATCCGTTGATCTTACATTCTGTACTCATTTACTATACTATATATATTTTGTACTCATTTACTATACCGCGGTCCTCTACACCTGTGCTATCCCTGAAGTCTACCTGTCTTGGCCAAATACCTACCCCTCCTCTGAGAGCTGCATAGGATTCAGACATATGCATATCGGCTCACAATAAAGTGAGTGCGATATGGGCACCAACATGGGTGCAAGGCAAAGTACTGCAAGGAAAGGTCCCTTTTTGATGCTTCTGAATTCTCTGAGAGAAAAACCTGACTTACATGGAGGTTGGTACCATAACTGTTATCATTAAGGCCGTGCCTCACTCTCTGGCCACATAGGACCTGCCTCCCTTCACCAAAAGGTACCAAGGGCCAAAGATTGTGGGAAAAAAGACATCCCAAGGGAGGAGTCGGGTCCCTACTCCCCCAGTTGGTTAATGCCCACTGCTGGAAAGCGGGCCTACCCCTCTTTTTGTATAAAAGAAGGGAGATGTTGGGAGCTATGAACCAAACCTCAGCCATGTGGACAGAAACTGCCATATAGCAAGTTAAGTTTCTATTTCCTCATCTAATGATCTATTACCAGAAGTGAAGAAGCCATTATGGCTGAGTGATAGCCTCTCCTGGTGCTGCCGGTAATTGATGAAGAAACAAAGAAATTGCATTTAGCCAGTAACCCTGTGATCTCTGGCCTGATTATACTCCTTTCTCCTACAACCCTATAAAAACCTATGTGTAAAAATAAACTTCAAGACCTTGACAAATACCTAGCTTGGTCTCCTTCTTCTGTCTGTTTGTGTCGCCCCATTCAGGTTAGCTTCTCCTCGAGTCCTTGTTCTACTACCCACTGGCTGGGGCAACTTATAAGTTGAGGGAAATCTAGGCTGGTTCCATTTCTCAGCTATTATAAATTGAGCAGCAATAAATATGGTTGAGCATGTACTTCTAAGGAAATGAGATGAGTCCTTCAGATATATGCCTAGGAGTGCAATAGCTGGGTCATGGTAGATCAATCTTTAGCTGTTTTAGGAAGCTCCACACTGATTTCCACAATGGCTGGACCAGATTGCATTCCCCCGCCAACAGTGTAGAAGGGTTTCTCTTTTTCCACATCCCCACCAACATTTATGATCCCTTGTTTTCATGATGGTAGCCAATCTTACAGGAGTGAGATGGAATCTCAATGTAGTTTTAATCTGCATTTCTCTGATGACTAGTGACATAGAACATTTTTTTAGAGGCTTATATGCCATTCATACTTCTTCTGTTGAGAATGCTCTATTTAGTTCCATAGCCCATTTTTTGACTGGCTTATTTGATTCCTTATTATTTAACTTTTTGAGTTCTTTGTACATCCTAGATATTAATCCTCTATCATATGTATAGCTGGTGAAGATTTTTTTCCTAATCTGTAGGTTGCCTCTTTGCTTTATTCACTTTGTCCTTTGCAGTGCAAAATCTTTGTAATTTCATGAGGTCCCAGTGATTAATCTGTGGTTTTATTGCCTTAGAAATTGGGGCTGTATTCAGAAAGTCTTTGCCAAGACCTATATGTTGAAGGGTTTCCCCTACTTTTTCCTCTAGCAGTTTCAGAGTTTCCAGTCTGATGTTAAGGTCTTTAATCCACTTGGACTTAATTCTTATACATGGAGAGAGAACCATCTATTTTCAGCCTTCTACAGATATATATATACAGTTTTACCAACACCATATGCTGAAAAGGCTGTCTTTTCTCCATTGGGTATTTTTGTCATTTTTATTGAATATCAGGTGGCTATAGCTACCTGGACTTACATCTGGGTCCTCTATTCTGTTCCATTGATCTACACATCTGTTTTTGTGCCAGTACCACACTACTTTTGTTGCTATGGCTCTGTAATATAGCTTAAAATCAGGTATGGTGGTACCACCAGCCTTATTTTTGTTGCTCAGTATTATTTTAGATATTTGCAGGTTTTTTTTTTTTTGTGATTCCAAATGAATTTTTTGATTGTTTTTTCTATTTCCATGAAGAAAGTCTTTGGAATTTTGATAGGGATTGCATTAAATGTGTAGATTGCTTTAGGTAAGATTGCCATTTTCGCAATATTGATTCTTCCAATCCAGGAGCAAGGGATGTTTTTCCACTTTCCAGTGTCTTCTGCAATTTCTTGTTTGAGAGTTTTAAAGTTCTCATTGTAGAGATTCTTTACTTCCTTGGTTAGGTTTATTCCAAGGTACTTTATTTTTTTTTTTTTTTGATGCAATTGTGAATGGGAGTGATTCTCTGATTTCATCCTCTGTGTGTTTGTTGTTAACATATATGAAGGCTACTAATTTCTGTGTATTTATTTTGTATCCTGCTACATGGCTGTAGGTTTTATCAGCTATAATAGTTTGCTAGTAGAGCCTTTAGGGTCTTTTATGTATAGATCATGTCATCTGCAAATAATGATAACTTGATCTCTTCCTTTTGAATTTGTATCCCTTTTATTTGTGACTCTTGCCTTATTGCTAAGGCTAAGACTTCCAGTACTATATTAAATAAAAGTGAGGACAGTGGACACCCTTGTCTTGTTCCTGATTTTAGTGAAAAGGCTTCCAGTTTTCCCCATTTAGTAATATGTTGGCTGTAGGCTTGTAATAAATAGCTTTTATTATATCGAGATATGTTCCTTCTATTCTCAGTCTCTGTAGGACTTTCTACATGAAGGGATGTTGGATTTGGTCGAACACTTTCTGTGCATCTAATGAGATGATCATGTGATTTTTTAAAAATTTTTATTTATTTATTTATTTGAGAGAGACAGACACAGAGAGAAAGACAGATAGAGGGAGAGAGAGAGAATGGGCTCGCCAGGGCTTCCAGCCTCTGCAAACGAACTCCAGATGCATGCGCCCCCTTGTGCATCTGGCTAACGTGGGACCTGGGGAACCAAGCCTCGAACTGGGGTCCTCAGGCTTCACAGGCAAGCGCTTAACTGCTAAGCCATCTCTCCTGCCCAATCATATGGTTTTTGTCCTTCAACCATTAACATAATGTATGACATTTATAGATTTGCGTATATGATGCATAAACTTAGGATTGTAATGTCCTCCTGTTGGAGTGTGCCCTTATTCAATATAAAGTGACCTTCCTTATCTTTCTTGACTAACATTGGACTGAAGCCTACCTTGTCAGATATTAGGATAGCAACCCCTGCTTGTTTTCTAGGCCCATTTGCTTGAAACACCGTTTTCCAACCTTTCACCCTAAGATAATGTCTATCCTTTCTAGAAAGGTGAGTTTCTTGGAGATGACAAATTGTAGGATACTTCTTTTTACCCCACTCTGCAAACCTATGTCTTTTGATTGGGGTATTGAGGCCGTTGATATTAAGAGATATTATTGAAAGGTGTGTATTTATATTTGCCTCTTTTTTTTTTTATGGTTCTGGTTCTACCTTTGCTCTCTTGTATTAACTAGTATTTGACTATTACTTGTTTTTTCCAGGATCCTGATATGTGTGCTTTTCCTTTTCTTCAGCATGGAGGATTCTTTCAAGTATTTTCTGTAGACCTGGTTTTGTCTTCAAATACTTCTCTAACCTGCTTTTGTCATGGAATGTCCTTATTTCTCCATCTATTTGAATGCATAGCTTTGCAGGATAAAGTAACCTTGGTTGAAAGTTATCTTTCAGAACTTGGAATACATCACTCCAAGCCCTTCTGGCTTTTAAAGTTTGTGTTGAATAATCTGCTGTAATCCTGATGGGCTTGCCTTTGTAGGTAACTTAATTTTTCTCTCTAACTTCTTTCAATATTTTTTTCTTTGGTTTGTGTGTTTGGTAGTTTGATTATGATATGGCGAGGAAAGGTTCTTTCCAGATTTTGTCTGGCTGGGGTTCCAAAGACTTCCTGTATCTGCATTGGCACCTCTTTCCCAATTTGGGGGAAGTTTTCTTCTATGATTTTGTTGAAGACACCTACTATGCCTTTGGGGTGGAATTCTTCTTCTACTATGCCCTGAATTCTTATTGGATCTTTTCATAGTGTCCCAAATATCGTGAAATTCCCACTCATACTTTTCTATAAGTTTGTCTGTCTCTTTGTTGGACTGCATTAAATCTACCACCTGGCCTTCTAGCTTAGATATTCTGTCCTCTCCTTCATCCATTCTACTGGTGAGATTTTCTACAGAGTTTTTTTTTTTTTTTTTTTTTTTTTTTTTTTTCATTAACTGTGTTCTTCATTGCTCGTAATTCTGCCTGGTTTTTCTTCATTATTTCTGTTTCCTTATTTATGTCTTGTATTGCCTTTTTTAGTTCATGAAATTGGTGTCCTGAGTCTTCTTTGATTCCTTTGATATCGTCTTTGAGTTCCTCTTTGACTCCTTTGATTTGTTCTTTGACTTCTTTGAACATTTACAATCATTCTTTTGAAATATTTCACAGACGTTTTCTCTAACTCTTTCTCACTGGAGGTCATTTTTGGTGTATTAATACTTTTAGGTGGATTTATATTGTCTTGCTTTTTAGTGTTTCTTGTGTTATAATGTATATATTTTTGCATCTTGGATTAAGTTAATTCTTGGATTTGCTAGCTAGCTGGGTATTTTTAGCTCTATCAGTTGATCTGATGTTATATACCTTCAGGGTAGGAGCTTAAGGTGTTAGGTGTGGCTCTCAAGACTCTCAGAGTATCTACAAAGGTGTTCCTAGGGGTTGAGTTTGCCTGCTATGGGAGTATTCATGTAGGCTGAGTGGAATAAAATACATGTAGATTCTAAAACTTAACTAGACACTCTACCCATTCAATCAAAACCAGCACCAAGTATTTATGTAACAATAGATATTATAACAACCAGATCATCTATCAACAAAGAGGTTAAGATTTCTGGCCTGTTGAGGGATCCAAGTCAGGTTGTGACCAAGTGAGACCCTTCCCTGGTGCAATCCCTGTTAGCTTTTTGGATGATTTTGGTCTTAGTCAAGATATTGGCTGGCTTGTTGGGCCGCTGTTCTGATTTCTGGTGCTGGGCACTGGCTTTTCCTGTGAGGCAAACCAGGCCTGGCAACTGTGGCCCTGCCGATCAGCACCCCTGCTGCTAGAACTGCTACTGTTGCTGCTGAAGCTGCTGCTGCTGGATCCATCACAACTGCTGCTAAAGCTGCCACTGCTGGATCTGCCACTGCTGCCTCTGAAGCTGCTGCTGGTGGACCTGCTGCTGCTGCCACTGAAGCTGCCACTGCTGGTTCTGCTGCTGCTGGGGCCACTGTTGCTGGTGCCAGTGCCACTGATGTTGCTGCTGGACTCTTCTCCTACTTGGGTCCCATTGTCAGCTCAAGTTGGCATGGCCAGGTCCCATGATCACTGCTCTGGTCGCTGGAGCTGGGCACAGGCAGTGGGGGAGGGGAGGGAGCCAATGCTGCTCTAGGTCTCTTGCTGTTCCACGTGTTCTTCTACCTTGTGATATGCTCCTCTGTTTTTCACTGCCATTCTCCCTTCACATTTCTTGAGTTTGTGGAGAGCTCCGGTGTGAATGGAAAGTACCCTCACCTGGATTTTCCTGTGGATCAAGCCAAGCCTGGCAACTTTCTGGTGCACCACCACTGCTGCTGTGGGCGGACCTGCTGGGGCCACTTTTGCCAGCCTGTGCAGGCCCTCAATACTCTGGATCTCTTGTACTTCTCTGCTGCCCTTTCAATTTCCTATACACCTTGCTTTTTAGAAAAAGTGTGTATTTTGCTGAGTTTTTTTGGTCTTTTTTCCCCCTAGGCTGCTTTGGCGTGGTACCTATGCCTCTATCTTAACCAGAAGTCTGTTTGGGTTAATTTTAAAACGTTTCATATTTCTTCATTTTTTTTTTTTTATTCTCTAAATTAACACTGGTGTGCTCCCCATTTTCACTTCCTGTGCTTATAATTTTAACTTGATTAGTATTATTTTATCACACATATTCCTGAGTCAATAAATTTAACATTATACATGAAAATAATTCTGCTCTTTTAAGATTTTAATTGGTTCACATTGACAATATTCTTTATTTTTCCTTTATCCCCACTTAATTTTGTGTGTCTTCCTCAATAGGTCTTTACCTTATTATTTGAGTCACGATTTTTCACTTGCCTTCAGCTCATTGATTCAGCTACACTTGCTGGCCAGTGAGCCCTAGGGGATTCTCTTTTATCTGTCTTTCCATTAGTGGGATTACGGACACACAGTTACAGACACAAACTGTCATGTCTGGCTTCTATGTGGTTAATGAAGATCTGAACTCAGGTCCTGTGCTTTTATGGCACTAAATTTACTCACTGAGCAATCAGTCTATATCCATAGTTTTTAAATCTCAACCATTATATATTTCATCACTAGGTGTTGAATGTATGCCTTCTTGTTTCTTCCATACCTCTACTCCTCTGCTGAAGCCTTGTGAACAAAGAGAATGCTATTCATATAGTCTATTTTATTACCCCTTTCCACTCAGTCATGGATTAATCTTCCTGTTTTCTTACAAGTCCAGTGATTTTTTTATTCAATATCAGACATTATGAATACTACCTTGTTGAATTCAGGATACTTTTTGTGCTTTTATAAATACATTTTGGGAAGTTCAAAAGGTTATTTTAAAACAACTGATCAGTCTAGACCACAACTAAGTATCAATCACATTTCAAGCTGCCAGAACACTGTATAGAGTCCCATACTATATGAAGTATGCTACTCTTAGTGGACAATGCTGTCACTGTTCCACTGCTGGGGGTACCTTGGCTATTCCTTCCTCATGTCTTTGTGACTACTTTTCTAGCTTCATATGACAACATCACACACATGCTTATTTGTCTTTGTTGCATACTCTAGCAGAATTTTCTTCATTTTTAAAGATCTCTCTCCCAAGCCACCCCATCATATCTCAAAAAGCCCTGACTGAAACTAAGGAAAATTGGTGAAACAAGCAAAGGTGCTGTTTTCGTGATGAACCAGATACCAGCACAAGGGGGAAGGAGACCAACACAGAGAAAAATCAACGCCTACCAAATCAGAGAGCCAGAGCCTCAGAGGCCCCCAGAACCTCTTTAATGAAGCAGACCAAAAATGAACCCAACATAGCTCAGGGAAATTTTGCAGAAGAGGGGCAGAAAGTATGTCAGAGCCACATGTTGGGTCATGATATGCAGAGACATTTATTGTACCAATAACTGTGGGCTAACTCCACAATGCACGACCCATTTACATCAACAAGGAGGGGCCATTGGGGAGGGGGTAGGTCACGGATGAGCCTAATAATGGTACCAAACTGCCTGTATTTGCTGAATAGAAAACTAATTAAAAAAAAAAAAATCCCTCTCCCTCTCTCACACTCTTTCTTTTCCCTTCTTGATAATATACCCATTAAAATCTATATAGGTGGGCATCTGAATTTTTAAGTATGACTCAGTTTTTTAAGCATTGTCTGATGGCTAATATATTTTCTTTCAGTGTTATTATTTGAAGTGGAAATATTTTGTGCTGGTATGTTAAATAGTAGCAGAACAGTCAATGTTATTTGATCGCTATTGGAAGTGGAAGTTCTAAAATGTGTTCTGGTATAAAAGCATCCTTATAGGTACTGTAACAAATCGAAGTAACACTCTTGAGGAGAGTCAGGAAAGCCATTATCTATATCACATCTCATACATAATAATCATAATTGCAATGTAAGTCATGGTGCCTACTAATCACTCTTACCTGAGTAATGGGAGACAAGGATGAAGGTGCTAATTGGCCTTAAATTATTTCTATTTATAGCCCTTGACAATCACCTCCTGCTGACCATTAGACACCTTTACTTTTGACTAACTGGAGTTAAACATTGCAAATTCATTCTTGCAGGCTAGTTAGGACTTTTATTTTACATAACAGACTATTGCTTTAGTTGGCTGAACACATTGATTCTTTTGCTGCCCAAGTCTCATTTTAAGGAATTATCTGATTTCTTACTTCTTTCTCTCTTTTTTTAATCAATTGTAACTTATCTATATAGAGTACAAATTTTGTGTGTTCAGAATGACAGTAAAATTATTCTTTAATTACATTGTTGTCTCTACAGGAAAAAAAATGATATGTTTTAAAGGTCTTGACTGAAAATTAGATTCTACCCCCTACAACAGAACTGTCATGGAGACTGGTGCTTTTATCACTGACCAATATGGAAAACAAATTTCCTCATGTGTAGGGTAAGTTGACCTTGTGGCCACAAACAGAAAACCATCATGCTTGATTTTAAGTGTGTGTGCAAAAAAAATGCTTTTTCTATGCTACCATCAGATCAGAGGCCCAGCTCCAGTATGAAGGGCTGCACTATGAGCTCAGCAAAGACAGAACAACAGCCTTTATACATCTTTATGTTCTTTTCTTTTTATTCATTTTTTAAAAATTTCTACCATTTCTGTCAACTACCCTATCTGCATACCATATAATTCTGTACAAAAATTTTTTCTAGATTTTATAAACACTTCCATCAGAGTTTCAGGATACATACCAATAATGACATCATAGAGGGCAAAAGGGGAACACATACCATTCAAAATAGTTACAAAAATTAAAAATCTTGGAATAAGCCTAAACATAACTGTGAAGAGCTCTATAAGGAAGACTTCAAGACACTAAAACAAAAATAAAAGAGAACACCATATGATGGAAAGACCTTTTATGCTCTTGGAGTAGCAGAATTAATATTGTGAAAATATATACCCTACCAAAATAATCTACAAATTCAATTAAGTTCCCATCAAATTCCAATAACATTCCTCACAAATCTAGAAAAAATAATTCAAATGTGCATATGAAGCCATAAAGACCATGAATGGACAAAGCAACCCTAATGAGAAAGAATGTAGTTAGATTTGTCACAACCTATGATCTTAAACTGCACAATAGGACAGTAGTGATAAAGACCAAATGGTACTGGCAACAAATACAGATATATCAACCAGTGAGACAGAAAAACAAATGACCTAGAAAAGAATCTGCATTGCTTTGGGCACCTAATCTTTGACAAACAGGCCAAAAGTATTTAATGCAACAAAAAAGCTTATTCAACAAATGGTACTAGCAAAACCTGCAGAGTAATGAAATTGAACCCATATCTATTTCCCTGTACAAATATCAAATCAAATAGACCAATGATCTCAATCTAATACCAGAAACACAGAAATCCAAAAGAACAAATGTACTCCAAGATACAGGCATAGGCAAGAACTTTTTGAATGTAACTACAATAGCACAGGAAATACTTCAAGAGCTAACAAATAAAACAACATGACATCAACAAGTTGAGGCACCGCGAATGAAATCATTATCAGAGTGAACTTCGAGAATATGTACAGATGGGGACAAAATTGTTTCCACTTATACTTCAGACAGTATGATAATAACCAGAATTTACAAAGTCTGCAAAAATATATACACCAATATCTGTCCAAGCAACTCATTGTCTAATCTAATTAGCAACAAATAACCTGACGTGCTGCCCACACAAGTGCAATAGTGGCACACAGCCGTGGTGAGGAACCAACTACTCTTGATTTGGCTAACTGATCCACTCAGTGGTACTAGACCCATAGCTGGAGCTGGGAAGCAAGTCAGAACCATACCTAAACACAAGCCCACTCTACAATATCAAGCTATCATCAATCATGGGGAACAAGAGGGCCTACACCTATCAATCTGTCTATCAAAAAAGTAAGTGTTATTTCAATTTTCTGGGTGCTAACTTACTCTCCGTTGGAGAATCTGCTTCTCTTTTTCAGATAGATGCAGATCCTATGGAGAGAGCTGCCCCAACATACCTCAAAAGTGGCCCAACTGAAACTAAGGACAATTGGTGAAACAAACAAGGGTGATGTTTTCCTGTGAACCGAATACCAGCACAAAAGGGAAGGAGACCAATGCAGAGAAAAATCAACTCCTACCAAATCAGAGAGCCAGAGCCTCAGATGCCCCCAATACCTCAGCACTGAAGCAGACCAAAAATGAACTCAACATGGCTCAGGAAAATTTTGTGGAAGAGGGGGCGGAAAGAATGTCAGAGTCACATGTTGGGTCATGATTTGCAGAGACATTTAGCATACCAATAACTGGGGACTAACTCCACAATGCATGACCCATTTACATCAACAAGGAGGGTCCAATGGGAGGGGGTAGATCATAGATGAGCCTAAACCATGATACCAAACTGCCTGTATTTATTTGATGAAAAGAAAACTAATAAATCAAATATATATATATATATATATATACATATATATATATATATATATATACATATATATATGTATATATATACATATATGTATATGAATATATGTATATATATATATATATATATATATATATATATATATATATATATATATATATATATACATATACCAAAAATTAATCTTTCAGTTACCAAGAGGGTGAATGAAATAGAGTTCACAAAAGAAAAAGTAAAAACAATCACTAATAAGTACTTTAAAAATGTTCAACATTCCTAGCCAACAAGGAAATGCAAATCAAAGAAAATTCAAGACGCTATCTTAATCTTGTCAGAATGGCTATCACCAAGAGAACAGAGAAAAAGTGTCGAAGAGGATGTGTGGAAGGAAAGACACTCATACAATGTTAGTAGGAGTGCAAGCTAGTACAGCCATTATGAAGATAGCTCAAAAAAATAAAAATGATCCTTCCATATGAACCAGATGTACTACTTCTGGGCATATACCCTAAGGATTCCACACTCTACTACAGATATTTGCAAATCCATATTTATTACAGCTGTATTTATAATAGCTAAGAATTGGAATCAACTTCGATGCCCGGTGACAGATGAATGGATAATGAAAATTTGGTGCACATACACAGTGAAATTCTATTCAACAAGACAGGAAAAATGAAAGTATGGAATTTGCAGGAAAATAGATAAGTTTGGAAAGAATCATATTCAATGACATGAATCAAATTCAGAATGAACAAAATCCCATGTTCTGTCTTATTGTAGGCCTTAGTTTATAATATCTATGAACATATATCTATATATGAATATGTATATATTAAAAACCTATAATTATAGAACCATTAACAAAAGTTGATATAAAGAGATGAGCTGAAAGAGAGACAAGAGAAGGACAAAATAGTACAAATGACATGTAAACAGAAGGATGGAAAATACAGATGATCAGAGAATTAGAGAAAGTAGGGGAGGGTGGCAAAAGAAGGAACAGGTCATCATAAAGAAATTGTATTTAAAAATGGCAAAATAGTAATAAAGCCTGTTGGGGGTGTTTACTAGAGGAGACATAACATGAGCTCTAATTCTCCTTTCAGGTTTTTTTTTTTTTCTTGTATCTTCTCACATTCTAGTGCCTCTAATTATATTCCTTTTCAACTATACTGAAAATTATATTTTCTTTTTCCAAGTTCTGGCTAAACAAACTCAGCTTTTCTCAGCATCTTGTGTTTGCTCTTTAGGAATTTTCCTTAGAAGCTGGAAAGGAAAAGGATATAGACACTTATAGAGCAAACAGAGCCATGAGTATTTAGAAGCACAATTTCTATTTAATGAAGTAATTTTTGGAAGTTAAGCCTGCACTCATCCAAGCAAACTGCAACCCAAGGCCTGTCCCAGAGAACAGTATGTGTATACTGTGTTCATGGACTGTGTTCATTTCACATCAGGCTCACAACTGCATGGTTATTTTATGCTTCTATCCCCATGCTCCTCTCCTCCAAGTCTAGCCTTTGTCTTTTCTTTAATATTTTTATACAGTGCTTACTTTCCTTTTGATATGCTATAAAATCTCAAATTTCTTTAGTATTTTAACCCTGGTTGGAAAAAATTTCTTTTTCTTGCAGTATGTTAGAAAGGGGACATTTTAAGGATTTCTTCGTCTGATATTTTTTTTTCTTTTGAAACACACAGGTTATTAACTACTACACATCTCTTACTTAAGTCTCCATAAAAAGTGTATTTTAAGCAAAATAACTAGTTAATGTGGTATGTAGCACAAAAAAAAAAATCTGTGTTCTAATTTTCCTCATTGAAATGCACTAGAATCTCACCTGTGGAATGATGTAAAAAATCCTAACCCAGAAGGATAGATGGATTGATAAATGTGAAGAGACAGATTTAAGATCTTATAAAATGACTAATAGGGAAGAGCTATGGGAAACTTCATCCCTTATTTCAGACAAAAGAAATACTAAGGGCAGTAGAAGAGAAGAATATCTCAGCTCCCTAATCACCAGCCTGTAGTGATTACCTCCTAACTAGACTCATCCAGCTTTATTGCCTCTTGTCCTTCACTATTGCTTGTTTACAGACATTTGAGTGTTTAGTTCATCCTGAGTGTTTATATTTAATTTTCAGCCAAGATCCTAGACATTGATTTCTTCTTGTGTTATATTTAATGTGGGTTTGTGACTGTGTATAGGAAACCAGAACTAAAATCTTTGCCCTGAGCACAAAACAAACTAAAATCAAAGCATTCCTGAGAGTGAGTTGTTCAGTTCTCTCTATTTATCATCAAGCTGGTACAGTGCTGAAATGATCAGACATGGAGACTGAAGTCAGATGAGAAATTCTCAGTGCACTAACTTGTGCAGTATAATTTTCACATCAAAGAATTTCAAAATGGGATTCTTTCCAAGTATTTTAACTTTTCTTTAGCTGAACCAAATCCTTTCTAGAAGTAAGCAAGCTAAAAATTATAACTACATAAATAAATAAATATCATGGTCACATGTAGATATTACCCACCCATTCTCCTCTATCCTGTGCAGGGAGAATAAGCGCTCTCCTTGCAACACAGTTCATTCCCTTCAGTGACAGATATGAGCACCCATACAAAAGAATAACTTCTTAGAAGAAAAACTAGCTTTTGCAAGGCCTTGATATTTTAAAAAATAGACCCAACATCTCAGGAACAGTGAGATTTCCAATATGAAGAGAGGAGTATAGTTGATACTAGCTTAGACCAGAAAGGCAAATTTAGTTGTGAGTTAGAAAAGCTTCTGTACCATGTAAAAGGCATTTTCCTCTATGCACAGCACTCCTGGAAGGTGGGCAATGCACAACTGGTCTACAGTCTGTATGCTGTTGCTAACTCCATGCATACATTTGTATGAGATCTTGAAATTTTGTAACATCAGTTTTCTCATGTGTAACCAATGGAGTTAAAGCTATAGCTCTTCCTGAGTGTAATAAATAGGCATACATACATATAACATTATACTATTTTTTTTCTACTTACATAGACATACTAGTACACCTTTACACAATCAGCAGGAAAATCAGTAGTGCTTAATAAAACCAAAGTTTTGCAGTTCATAATAACTATTTGAAATGGAAACATTCTATGTTTCAAACTTGGATCTTTCATTGCATTAACTGTTTCAGTTAATTACTAAATCAATCTCTTTCTATTGCAAAGACAAAATACCCAATAAGAAGCATTACTGAAGGAAAGATTTGTTTCAGTTTAAAGTTCTAGAAGATAGAGTCTATCATGGTGGGGAAAATATGGCAAGCCAAAGAGATGGCTTCACATCTTCATATCAGCGAGAAAGCTGAATACAGTGAACAGGAGACATGGAGCTGGTCTGTACATATCAAGGCTGGAGCCCACTGATACATTTCTGCCAGCAAAGCTCTCCCTCATAAAACCCCACACCTTCCCTAAGTTGACACCAACTGGGGATTAAGTATTCAAACACATGAATCTGTGGGGTACATTTTAAGTATTTTATTTTTATTTATTTATTTGACAGAGAAAAAGGAAGAGAGAATGAGTGGGCATATCAGGGCCTCCAGCCACTGCAAAAATACTCCAGATGCATGTGCTGCCTTGTGCAAATGGCTAACGTGGGGAATCGAACCTGGGTTCTTTGGCTTTGCAGGCAAATCCCTTAGCCACTAACCACCTCTCGAGCCCCTGGGGTACATTTTAAATTCAAACCATAACAACTACTATTTTATAAAAAGTCTTCTAGGTTGTTCCTGAAAGTTACACCCTTCTCTGTTGCCATCCTGATTCCATCTTGTCTATTACAGTCATGGACTGATCAAAATTTCCCTCTTTGAGCTGGAGAGATGGCTTAGCAGTTAAGCACTTGCCTGTGAAGCCTAAGAATCCCTGTTTGAGGCTCGACTCCTGAGGACCCATGTTAGCCAGATGCACAAGGAGGCACATGCATCTGGAGTTCGTTTGCAGTGGCTGGAAGCCCTGGCGTGCCCATTCTCTCTCTCGCTCTCTCTGTCTCTCTCTCTCTCTCTCTCTCTCTTTCTCTCTCCCCCTCTTTCTCTGTCTATCACTTTCAAATAAATAAATAAATAAACATAAAACAAAAAATATAAAATTTCCCTCTTTGAAGAAATCTGTCATATTCTTACAGTGAGTTTAGAATTGTTTTGCTTCAGATTCCCATAGTACACTTTATAGTATCTGTAGCTATTCCATCCTCATTTATAGTTCAATGTGAGTCAAAATTTCTTCCTACATTGACATGTACCCTGGATAGATTGCTCCATGTTCATATCTATAACTGTCTCACATGCTTGCTTTAGAATACTAAAATAGTTTATGTATAACAACTGTCAAATAATGCTTTCTGACATTGGATTAAATGCAATATTTATATATTTTGTCAGAAAAAATCTATAGTCACTAAAATTACTTTTATGCAGAAAATGGGAAAATGTAAATAAACAGTGGCTATGAGGCAAGGGAGAATTTCTTGGCAGACACCAATAAAAAAAATTGTTTATATTCTTCTGTGGAAATTGTTCATCTTCTCCTGTCCTGTCTTGTAGTGTGCGTGTGTGTGTGTCTGTGTTTACCACAGTACATTAGCCTCGTGGGATGTGGATTAGCACACACTAAGCATTATGGAGTACAGAACTGACAGCTGTAGCTGCAGGACCATGTTTTCCTGTCATTTTACAAGTTCAGTGGGTGACTTAGTCTCAAGTAACACTATCCCATCCAGTCCCCCCATGGGAAAATAAATGTTTATTCTCTCCATTTGATGGGTTAATTTTTTTAAGTAGAAAGGATGGAATACTTAGTCAAATAGATTTTATTTCATCTTTCCTGGTTTGATTGTGAAATGCCTCCCATAGGCTCATGTGTTTGAACACTTGGTCTCCAGATTATTGCAAGATTATGGAAATGCAAGAGGTGGAGTTTCTCTGGAAGAAGTGTGTCACTGGGGTTTTACAGCCTGGCCCCATTTTCTTTCTGCTCTCTGCTTTCTGCCTATGGATTCAATGTGACCAGCCACCTTGCAAAAGTACCAGAATGCCTTGTTTGCCATGATGAATTCTATTCCTTCTTTAATTATGAGCCAAAATAAATTTATCCTTCCTTGTTTTTTGTCAAGGTATTTAGTCACAGCAACAACAAAAATAATTAATACACTACTTAAATATTTTAGTTCACTGATTATATAATGAGGATCAACCCTCCATAATCATATTTTCTGGCATGAGTAGTCATTTTCTTCCTATATGTTTCATTCTGATTTTCTTCAATGGCATGGAAAACAGTAATTATTATTTCTAATATCACTTCAGAAATACACATTGGCTGTTTTCTTTCTCATATCTTCTTTCAGACTGCATAGTATTCTCACTACATTTTCATTGTCCATTGTAAAAATACAGGTTAAAAGCTATAAACTATTAAGCCTTCAAAATACTGATGATCAGCCAAATTTTACTGGCTAAATACACTTTCAACATATTGTATTTAACTGGGTGTCTTGCTGAGTTTGGTACAGTGATCCTCTAGTTTGCTATTGGTGAAAAAATGTGGCTTATATTATAAAATCAACAGTGGTGGAATTTCAATCTGAATTTTAGTAGAAAGTTCAAGGAATATTTATTGAGAGTCTTTTTTTTTTTTTTTCCAGAAGGGATTTCTTTTTCTGTTTTGCTCTATGAATGCTATACAATATTCCTCTGGAATGATAGTGAAATACAGACGGGTGCACGTAGGACAGCTTTGTATAATGGCATGCTTCACCAGGTAATTTATTTTTCTTAAATTTCTCCCTAATCTTGTTTCAACATGCTAATCTCCCTCATTCCTTCATCAAGCCTGCTTTAGAATTGCTTTATCTACAATAGTCTCCCACTGTGCCCAAGTGACTAAACTTTCACGCTTGCCCAAGGTCTTCCTATGTCAATTTATTCAAAGGCACAAAAATGTGGGAATAAAATAGGCCATAAAGATAAAATACATTATTAAGTGGCATTATTGTCATTGTTATTATTCTCTCATCGAACAAGGCGAGAAGGGCTGAATTGCTTACCATATGGTAATTGCTTGCAGGGTAACTGCTACTTGCGGTCACACCTTCAGCATCCAGCAGCATTGCTGGTTTTATTTCAGGTGCCAGTGTGGCAGGGGGCCAACCCAGGAAAGATGAACTGGCAGAGAAAGAACGACAGGCATTAGGCATAAGTACTTTTCATGTCAAGCCTTTGGCATGCTCATTGTCGAAAAAATCTGTTCTCAGAATGCCTTCCAGAATGTGCAAGTTATGCTATGAAGGCATATCATAACTTCTGCCATCCTGGGATATGTTAATCTAGTCTGTCTTGGGAGATGCCAAATCACAGCCAGGAAAACAGGCGATTCCAGATGTCTGTCTAGCCTCACTCCCCATGCACAAGGGATATTCAGAAAAGCAGAGAAAGTTCAGGTGGAATGTTTTCAATTTATGGTAATGTACTTTAGGAGTCAGTGTTGAAGGAGAGAAACACAAAAACCTCTAGTGTTTGGGTCTGCACAACCTATTTTCAAGATTTGTGTTTAAGTTATTGATTTTAATTGTGCCTCTTCACCTAAGATGGTGAATGTTATTGAAGACATTGTAGATGAGACTTCTACTTTATATAAAAGCAACTCAACATGGGAATAAAACACAATATATTGTCATTCCATACAGTACATTATTTATTAGATATTCTCAAATAAACATCAATCAAAAGTAGTACCATTTGCCAGCTTTTCTTTCAAGATGAACATTTCAAAGAAACAAAGGATAAGGCATTATTGTGTTCTGTTTACAAATCAAGCAATCTCTAACATTTTTGAGTATGTTAATCAGATATTATGAGTTATAAATATCTTTTGGAAGCCACTTTGATAGATCCAATATTATGTTTTGAGAAAACACTTCACAGTTAGAAATCTGACAAATGATGTGCACTTTGTACGCTATAAAATGTGTGGTGGTCTCATGCTATATCTGAATGATTACTACTGAAAAGATAAGAATGATTCCTCAGAGGTCAAAAATGAAACAATTTAACTCTAAAAATGCTCATAGCCATCAAGCAAGGCTACAATACAATAGTTTCTCTGGCTCATAACTTTGATGTAGCTTACAGGCTTGCCTTAGAGAAACCAGCCAATCAAACACTAAGCTAGCCTTTCAAGACATGTTAGAGCCTTCAGTACAAAAATATTCTTGGAATTTATTCATATGGTAGAAATCTCAATCCAAAAAGTGCAGCTGAATATTCATGGGGCATTTTTATTTATCCAAACTTATCCTTGAGAAAATATAATTTTGGAATGATTACCAGAATATCTTGGACTGCAAAATCATCCCATGTATAAATGTTTGCTTCAGTCATTGTGGTTGCTCTGTTATATGTACACATAAGCACACACATAAATATGCATGTATGGGATTAAAAAGTACATGTAGCACTCAAATTAAATTGTTATGTATATTTCACAAGATTCTGGCTTTGAAGAAATTCCTCAGGAAGAAAGGAAAATCAAAGCATCCCAGTAGAGAAGGCATTTATTGGCTCTCATTTAAACTCTGCCTTGGCCCAGACACAATGGTTGCTAGGGGAAAAAAAAAAAAAAAAAAGATTATTAGGGTTATACTTATTTATATTCATAACATGAAATAGTCATGGAAGCTCAGTACTGGAGAATAGACAGAAGTTTAAGGGTCACCATGGTTTGCTCCTATCCTAAGAGCTGCCTAACAACAATTTCCTAAGCGACCTCACTTGAATATCAGACCCCCATTCTACAAGTGTCTTGCTTATGCCTAAAAGCCAAGAAGAATCTAAGAAGGCAGGCCTTGTTGGATTTCTTTCCAAATCTAGCCAAGGTTATTATCACTTAATTATGCCATTTTTATAATAAACATGAAAATAACTAGGATTATCTATTCTTAATCAAGCCTAGGCAGAAAAAAAACAGATCATTTCTTTGAATCTGTACATCTGGAGGCTCCTGTGTCATGTACAGCTTTGTTTACATAAACACTTATGTTCCTTTTGCTTATCTGTCTTTTCTGTTGTGGACATCAAGCCATTGCCCTTGTGAGAGATGGGGGAAATATTCTTTCTCTCCTACATGCATGTTAGCAAGGAGAATAGAGACCAAAGTATAAGAAGCACAGTCATGGAAAACACACTGGACAGGGCACTACAGGGATTTTAAGAAGCAAGAGTGACACAGTCATTAGTGAATATGCATGGGTGCATATATCCTGATAAATGGGAAGACAAGTGTCCTGCAGTCACCTGACCTTTAGACCATAAAAGGGGACATCTCTCAGGGCATCTTTCCTACTTTTATGCAAAGTAAATTAGGACCCTGAAAAATTCATATATTGAATCCCTAATCCTTAAATGTAATTGTGTTTGGATGTAGGCTCTATAACAAACGATTATATTAAATTGAGCTCAAGGAGTGTGGTCTGACACCTATGAACAGTATCCGTTTAAAGGAAGTACCAGCAGGTTCTCTCCCATTCGTTCTCTTTACCACATGAGGACACAACATGAAGAAAGTCATCTGCAAACTACAAAGCCTCCCCCCCGCCCAGCAACCAGATCTTCTAGTACCTTTAATCTAGAATTCCCAGGCACCAGAACCAGGAAAAAAATAAATAAATTTTCTCTGCTTAAGAGTGTTTATTATACATTTAATGGTAGCCTGAGCAAAAGATAGACTTTTAAAACTGAAAGGACATGATCATCTCACCAACTCAATCCTGGTTTGCTTACTCCACTTGAGCCACATCCTTTGGGTTTTCTACCTATCCTCTCCTATCACAGGAGGAGGTCATGCCCTCAGCTCTCTCAGGCCCTTTAATCAATGACACCATTGGAGCCACATGCATCTCAGGAAAGAAAAGCTTCAGAGGGAGAAAAGACTTCAGGAATGAGAATTGTACAGTTGTATAATCTCATTTTATTCACTTTAGTGGATAAATTAAGATTAGCAAAAATGCCATATACTCTTCTGTGTTATATATGTGATTACTTCAATACTTGTCCTTGTGGGACTAGAAAACTCTATGGAGATATAGTAAGAAGGAAAGCAACTTGTGGCACAACATAACCAGCATTACTGGTCAATTTTTGTTTTTCTTGTAGGATTGATTGAATGTACAAGTAATTGAGATATCATTTTGTAGCTTGAACATTTTATTTCCAAGAATGTGTGCTTTTTCTGAGAGAACTTATTTTAGAGAAAATAAAGAACCAGAGATGATATATTAAATAGGAAAACATACCATTTGACAAGATTAGTCTGGGTCACCCTCATAATTTCATGGCTCCATTTTATATTATCTATGGTAAAATTTTGCCATTTCAGGTCTAAGAAAAAGATTCTCTTCTAGTACTTCCAATTTCCTCTTCCTTCACTAACTGTGTGTTGCATCAAATCACTTCTTTCTCCTTCTTCTAATGTTTTGTAACTGCTTGCCCCAAACTTATTTTAATAAGAGTATCAAATAAAATGATTTCTGTTGAGATATAAATAAATAGTAAACATTATACAAAGTACAGGCACACTCTACATACATCTGCTTGCAACCATTCTTCAAATAGCCACACATTTTAAGAGAGAATATAGAGATGGTAAGGTATTCTGGTGGTATACAAAGATGAAAAAGGAGAAAACATTTGTCTCCTCTGTGCTCATGGAGATTTGCACTTTGTTACTGCTGACATACAATAATTCACAGATATCTTGAACTAGAATAAAATTACCATGTCTCCTTCTGAAAGCTATGAAATTGTAACAATTTTTATGTACAAGATAAAAAATATTAGAAACAAGAAAATTAACATTGTACCTATATCTAGCTTTTAGGTTGATGCCAAAATGACACTCATTATAAATGTGACAAAGGAATTCTCACTCATGAACATCTCTTCTTTTACCAGATTATTTATTGTCAAGAAATTAGAAATTGACCTTTTCAGGTTATTGGTGTGGGCCCAGTTATTGTAAACCTCTCAAAAAAGTAAAACATGCCTGCCTAATCAGAGATTAATAGTTTATGTGATTGGAATCAATACCTTTGTGACATAACTAGCTACTCACTGTCAGCTTCCTTGCAAAAGAAATCCAAGTTGATAGATGACTAGAAGGGAGAAAGCCATAAAAGATTTAAGACTAGTGGCAATATGGGCTTAACATTATAATTATCATAATTTGCAAAAGTCATTGGGAATCTGTGGGGGGTGAGAATGTAAGACAAAAGAATGTAATAAAAGACAATTAGAAATGAGATTGGAAATAGCCTATAGCACATAATGGAGATAGAGCATGTTCTTTGAACCTGAGCATCATTTCCCTATAAAACAGCAAATTCTTTGATACTATGTAGACCAATTACAATAAAGCTCTGTACATACGGGTCAGCAGACCTGGATTTCAGTTCTGGTTCCACTTGAACAGCCAAAAATCTTGGACACAATCACAGAATTTATCTTAATCTATGTTTTAAATACATGAATACTTCCATCAGGTAAACGGAATTGTTTAAAAGATCTTTTCATTGTTTTAATCTATGAATCAGGAGCTGTTGTGATTGGAAATGTGAGCTACTTGTTTTGCCTTGTGATAACTCTATAACCATGCCAGCATTGTCACTGGGTATTCATCTCTTTCTACAGTTTTCCACAGTGGGATTGAAGCAAGAGGGGGTCACACTGTCTTAAAAGTTTCAGGGATTGAAACAGTTTTCTGAATATAGCTCCTCAGCAGTGAAAACTTTCCTAGGAAGTTACCAGTTATGACTTAAGTAATGATATATATTTTAATATACAACAGAAGAAATTGAGAATATTTTCATATCTGAAGCTCACTGGAGTTGGATTTCTATATGATACTTTGGGGAAGACAAGGAGAAAATGATATATGTTATAAGGTTGTAACTGATTTTATGGACTTTAAATTTATAAGCAACATATTTAAATTCATAAGCAAAAAATGATTTAAAACATAGATAGCACAAGTTTTGTTGCAATACATAGAAACTCAGAAGACCAGATATTCCAGTGTGGAAACCTGCCTATTTGCTAAAGAATAGGATAAAAATGGTAGAGAGTGGGATTGTGGGAAGTCAAAATTATGTGAAGAAATATGTAGTAATGAAAATATAAAAAGAAAATCCAGATATATAGTAATATATATACCAGAATTAATAACAACAAAGTGAGAATTCTGAGAATGATGAAGCTTTTACTTTATTTTTATTCACTGAATAAAAACTTTAGCTTGGAATATAACTAAGGTTAAGTCTTGTGTTTTAACTGATCGTCTTGCAGATGGTTATCATGAGATTCAAAAACAAGGGAACAAATTTGCCTGGGTAGAACAACAACAATTTTAGGGCACATTCTACTTTTTGGTTGATGATTATTTTTTCACACTTTTAACAATGACCTCAAAAATTCAACCCTACAACTAAGATGGGATCAAGGAACACTGACAGTTATATTGGATTACATGAGTTATATTGGATTACATGGGTTTCTTTTAAAGTCTATTTATTGACAAGTTTATAGATGTATATATTTTGATCATATATATCTCTCATTGCATTACCTTATCTCTCTCCCTTTATCCTTCTGAATCTCTTATTATTTTTCCAAAATTCCATTTTTACTTTGATGACTTTTGTTATCAGAGTTCATTAAGTTTTTGGAATGAACATGGATGGAGCATGGGCAACTTACCTCCCTCATCCACAATGCAGACCTTGTCCACATAATGACAGCCACTGTGAGCTCGTGAGTGTAATAGACATATCATGTTATAAAGACAAAGTTTTGCAGCACTCCTCCAACCTCTGGCTGTTACATTCCTTCCTATTTTTATATGAATAAAATGTAAGTAGAAATTTCCCACAATCATATAGAAATAGAAGATTAAAATTCAGAAAAGATTAGCAATAAGAATGTATAACTTAGCTTTATTTAAATAGATTTTAGATTTTAACCCTCAGAAATACCCTTTCTAGCATGTTAGGAAATTATGAAGTTGATCATGGTAATGTAAGAAGAGAGTAGAGGACACACAACTGGCCTTCCATGACCTGCCTAGAACTATTTTGGTATCTTCCCACTGCTCAAAGATAAATTTCATCTTGGTAAAATTACTTAAAAATTACTCCTTTACTATTTACCTTCCTATATTTCTTTTACAATTAACTCTTGACACTTTCTTATCCTTATGACATTATCCAAATGCAACAAACTATTAAATATGAACACATTATATATATATCTTATAGGAAATAACAAATGACCAAAGGATAGGAATTGATAGTTGATAATGCAAGGGGAAAAGGTTCTTTGCAAAAGGAAGTGCAAAGTCACATGAACAGAGTGAGAACATTTTACTCAGATGCCTTGTAGAGACTCAAGAGGTTCCTGTTCAGGAGTTAACATGAGGAGTAGAGGCATATGTGAAACCACAAGGCATAGAGTAATCAAACACCACCTTCATTTAATTTCATTGTGAAAGTGCGAAGGAAGCATTTATGTTTTCAAATAATTATTTCTATGTTCCCTAAAAATTCCTAAACACACAGAGTATGTCATATTACTATGTTCTAACTCTATCTTGACCATGAAATATATATTATGTTTTAGTGTCAATTTTGAAAAGAAAGACATGACTTCTAGGATCTACAGTTTGGATTATTCAAGCAACTTAAAGAATTATACATTTAGGGGGCTGGAGAGATGGCTTAGTGGTTAAGCGCTTGCCTGTGAAGCCTAAGGACCCTCGTTCGAGGCTCGATTCTCCAGCACCCACGTTAGCCAGATGCACAAGGGGGAACATGCGTCTGGAGTTTGTTTGCAGTGGCTGGAGGCCCTGGCGCGCCCATTCTCTGTCTCTCTCTATCTGCCTCTTTCTCTCTCTGTCTGTCACTCTCAAATAAATAAATAAAAACTTTAAAAAAATTTAAAAAAAAGAATTACACTTTTAAAATGCCATGATTTTGACAATTTGGTAGATTATTCTCTTTAGATTTCATATGGACACTGTTTCTATGAATTATGTTCTGTATTGTTTGGTGGGAATTCTGTCCCAAAGATTCTCATGTGATGCTTAAGTCTGATATATTTTACAGATATTTATAAATACACCTCTCTGTGGGTGATTTTATCTGTAAACTGAGATAATATTTATGTGTTATGCTTTCATGAGACCACAGGCTTTTCTATTTGTGTTTTATAGATATCAGTAACAGCACAGTGCCTGGGAAGAAAGAAGAAATTCTCCAGCTATTTACTGAATATGAGAATTTAAGAATCAAGGTGATCACATCCTAAATGCATGGCAGACTCAATTACTCACTTAGGCAAGACTCAAAATATCAGCTAAATAAAATAATTTTTTTAATTGATGTCATATTGAGGAATAGTTACAAGAACTAGGCAGTTAGAGTCAATACAAAAAGTAGAGTTAGGCCATGGAGTTAAAGAACACAGAAGGGATCATAAGCTCATGGCTCTGTTCCCCTTCTGATACTATCCTAGAAGACAAGTCAACAGATCACTTGGCTGTGGATGAGAGAAGAAATCCGAGCTGCAGACCAACTGAACGACCAAAGAAGGACAGGTAAATAAAAGGGAGGAAAGTTGTTGGACCCTCTATGAATACCTACCAATAGCCTACTCTGTGGACTCCCAGCTCTGGGAATCTGCCCATCCAGACTAAAGCTTTCAGTTTTCTCATGCATAAAGTGTCCTTTGCTCTATTAATTTTTCTGTCCTCTATTTCTTTTTAAAAATATTTTATTGTTATTTATTTATTTGAGAGAGTGAGATAGATAGAGAAATACGTAGGTAGGGGGCTGGAGAGATGGCTTAGTGATTAAGCACTTGCCTATGAAGCTGAAGGACCCCTGGTTTGTGGCTCGATTCCCCAGGACCCATGTTAGCCAGATGCACAAGGTGGTGCATGTGTCTGGAGTTTGTTTGCAGTGGCTGGAGGCCCTGATGCACCCATTGTCTCTCTCTCTCTCTCTCTCTCTCTCTCTGCCTTTTTTTCTCTCTATGTCTGTCTGTCACTCTCAAACAAATAAATTAAAATAAACAAACAGAAAATAAAAAGAAATAGGCAGGTAAAGAGAGGGAGAGAATGGGCAGGCCAGGTCCTCCAGCCACTGCACTCCAGCTGTGTGCTCCACCTTGTGCATCTGGCTTATGTGGGTCCTGAGGAATCAAACCTGGGTCCTTTGGCTTTGCAGGCAAGCACCTTAATCACTAAGACATCTCTACAGCACCTCCTCTATTTCTTTATAGGGCAGAAAAGAACCCTGCATCTCTTAGGCAATACAGGAGTGAGATAGAATCTCAAAGTAGTTTAATTTTCTTTTCCCTGATGGCTAAGAATGCAGGACACTTTTTTTTTTTTTTAGATGTTTATATGCCATCTGTATTTCTTCCAAAAAGAACTCTTTATGTAGTTCCATAGCCTTTTTTTTTCATTTAATTTTGTTTTATTGACAACTTCCATAATTATAAACAATATACCAAGTTAATTTCCTCCCTCCCCCCACATTCCCCTTTGAAACCCCACTCTCTATCATATCCAATCTCCCTCTCAATCAGTCTCTCTTTTATTTTGATGCCTTCTGTAGGTAGTGACAGGCACTGTGATGTCATGGATATCCGGGCCATTCTGTGTCTGGAGGAGCACATTGTAAGGAGTCCTACCATTCCTTTGGCTCTTACATTCTTTCTGTCACCTCTTCCACAGTGGACCCTGATCCTTGGAAAGTGTGATAGAGATATTGCAGTGCTGAGCACTCCTTTGTCACTTCTTCTCAGCACTATGGTCCCATCTGAGTCATCCCAAGGTCGCTGCCATCTGAAAAGAGAAGTTTCTCTAACTAAAAGTTTGAGTAGCATTAATATATGGGTATGAACATTAAGAGAAGTGCTTACTGGGCAGTTTGGTGAGCAGAGTATACACATTTAGCTAGACAACAGCAGACATTACAGCCCTAGGGCTTATGACTACCCCTGCTGTAGGTTTTTCAGTATCATGGATATATTCCCTTCTATGGAGTGGGCTTCCAGTCAAATTAGAAGGTGTTTGGGCCGGAAATGGTGGTGCACTCCTTTAATCCCTGCACTCAGGAGGCAGAGGTCGGAGATCGCCGTGAGTTCAAGGCCACCCTGAGACTAGAGTTAATTCCAGGTCAGCCTTGACCAGAGTGAGACCCTAACTCGAAAAACCAAAAAAAAATTTTAAAAAAGAAAAAAAAAAAGAAGGTGTTTGGTTTCTCCCATAACAGATGTGCCACTATTGTACCCATTGGCTCATTTGGCCTGGCTGGTCAACTATAAGGCTTGTGGTATCCACTATGGAGCATCTCCACTGGTGAATTCTATCTCTCACTGAACTGCATGCAGTGTGGCTTTTTCCATCTTTCTGTCAACTGGACTACATGGAGGATGTTTATAGCTCAGTTCCAGCAGGATTTCTCAGTGGTCTTGCAGCCCAAGTATGTGAAGTCTTCAGCAATAGGGTCTTACCATCTATTCCTGGTGGGAAACCAAGGGCCTGGGCAGTGGACTGTAATGTTTTGGGATTATCAGGGACCTCCCTGGCCAACAAATCACTGGAAAGTATCCAGTCCCTCTGACTGAAAATTTTCTAGTAACAATCTGTGGCTTCTGAGTATTCCATTATCCATGGAGATTTTTACTTGACTGACTGTGTTCTTCAGAGTTAGAATTTCAGCACAGTTTTTCTACATTATTTCTATTTCCTTACTCATGACTTGTAATGACCTCCTTATTTCATTAATCCAATTTCCTGTGTTCTGTTTCAGGAGTTTGTTTTCTTTTTTAATTCCTTTGTTTTCTTCTTTGATTCCTTCATTTCTTCTTTGATTTCTTTGAGTATATATACAATCATTGTTTTTAAATCTTTGTCAGGCATTTCATCTAACAATCTCATTGGTGACCATTTCTGATGGATTTATAATTTTTCATGGGATCATATTATCTTGATTCTTTATGTTTCTTATATTAAATGTAGTGACTTTTACATCCTGAATTGATTTGATACTTGGGTTTTCTAATTATCTGCAGCATTCTTAGATGAGGTGATCCACCAGTATATACTTTCAGGATATGTGTTTAAGCTACCAAATGTAGCTCTTGTACCCCAATCCAAACTCAGAAGTAATCCTAGATGTTGAGTTTGGTTGCTAAGCAAGTATTCTAGTGAACTGGGTGGAACAATTTACTGGCAAATTCTAAACTTCAACAGAGCAATATATACATTCAATAAAAACCAGCACAGAGTATGCAATCATGGGGATTAAAACAAGCAGATAGTCTTATAAAGTCCAAATCCCTAAGGGTGTGTGTTACTCTTTACCCTTAATCCTATCATCTGGGAGGTAGAGAATTCTGTTCTGAACTAGGTTTCAGGTCAGCCTGGATCTGAATCAAACCCTGCCCCCAATAGTGACAGAAGCAAAAGACAAAAGGCCTATAAATCTGAAAGCATCAAAGGCAACAATATTCAACCCCCAAATACAGCTTGTTTGAAAATGGTACAACCAACCCAGAATATGTAACCCCTAACCTACCCTGACACGGAAAGAGAGATTAGTGTTCACAATGCAGGCCTGTGTACCTGTTTTATTTTTGTTGTAGTTTTTGTCAGTCAGCCTCATGACTTTTGGGGGTGGCTTACAATCTCACCAATGGTGAATGCCCACCTCGATCTCTCTGTGTTGTGCTGTGGAGCTGGAGTTCTGATCAACTGTGCTGGATGCGCTATCCTGCCACCGGGGGCTGGATGCTAGAGGTTCATGGTTCTGATGGTTGAGGTATGGGAGAGTGCAGAAATCCTGGAGTTGCTCAAACAGTACTGCCTATATTCCTTTCAGTAGCTCTTAATTGATCTCAGCTGTCTTTCCTTCATATTTCTTGACTTTGCAAGGAGGCTGATGAGGTTGGAAAATTCCTTTGTTTGGTGTCTGCTGCTATCACTTCTTTTTACCTGGCGGGTGGTGCAGGGTGGGTGCACAGATCAGTGGGCCACAAGAGACTCAATGGGATTCTGGCCATTTCCCTTGGTCTACCCATTTCTTTGCTGTGTCTAAGAACAACCTATACTCCTTCACTTTTCAGAAGAAGAGTGTATTTTGTTGTGGTTTTGCTTAAACCTCTCCTTGGAAGGTATGGTGCGGCTCCCAAACTGCTATCTTACCCAGAAGTCTTATATTGGCATTTTTTTTTTCTGATAAAAAAATAAATTCTAATTAGGGTGAGAGAGATTATTTTCAAGCTATCTCTTAAAAACTCCTAAGTTATAACTTTGTCCCAGCTTTCTGTAGCCAACACTGCGAGCATTTCCCCTCGCTCACCTGTTGCTCTTGAAGAGAGACTGGCCGCAGGGGAAGAGCAATGCCAAAGCTGGGCTTGCCTTTCTGGCTTTTGCTTTTCCCCATGGCGCTTGACCTCCATGCTGAGTTACCTCAGTGACCTCTATGTTCTATTTTGTGTGTCTACCAGCTTACTTTCTATTTTGTTGGACATCCTGTTCTCAGCAGGATCAGAGTCCACAGTTGTCTTCTTACCTCCCCTTATTGTAATTTCAGGCCTTTAAAATGCACAGAATTGTCATGCCAAGAGTTCTAGGGACCACAGCACTGAATGAAGTCATTCTGTCTTTGGATCAACAGAATTAGCTAATGCCACTAACAAAACTTAATATCATCCCATCAGTAAACTGAAAACTCTGAGGATCAAATTAGAATTTACCTTCAGATACCCCTCGCCAAGAAGGCATATATCTACTTCTATCTCACAAACTCCTTCCCTTTAATTTTCTGGTATTTGTTTGTTTGGGGAGAAAGGCCTTTTGAATGACAAACCTTCAACCTCCTTCTGCATTTCAGGAATTAAGATATGCCTGGGGCAAGCTGTCTTCAGATCTCTGCTTTTGTTTCTTGCTGTCTCTTCACTTACATACCCCCAGCTTTTTGTTTTTTTTTTTTTTTTTTTTTTGTCCCCTGAACTTTCAATACATTTTAGCGCACACCTTGTACTTCTAATATTCCATGCTGTCCACTTTCTTCACTTTACTTCCCTAGGGACTGTCTAAAATGGTCTCCCATCACCTAGTATTTCTGGGTGTAATATCTGTCCTTATGACTGACTATTATACACAAGTCTGGGTGATTACCATCCCTGAGCAGTAAGGACCAGAAGGAAATATCAACCACTCTTCATTTTAGTTTATTTGTATTTGTTTTCCTTTCTAACTTGAAATGCATGAATATATTAGATAACATGCTGCTTTGGGCTGAGGGTGGAGGTGAAGTATGTTTAATAGGCTTTTTAATGAAAAGGCTTTTTATTAACAAGGGAAGTAGATGTACTTAACTTTCCCAAATAATAGTGTTTCTTAGTTCAATAAAATGGAAAGCAAACATATAAATCCTTAGGACTTCTCACATATCTACATATATATTGTACATTATTATTCCCCGCAACACTTTTTGACAGTTCCAATATAAAATGATCTTTCTAAATAGGAAGTAAGGTGGTCACCATTACTAAGGCCAAGTTCTTGATGCATGTATGACTAGTGGTTTGTGTTAGCAAAATATGCTGGGCTTGCAAATGTTATTCTTGTCTTTTTATTCTTCCATATTTCCATCTGTAAATGTATATAATTTGCTTGGTAGAGCAGACCAACAAATGTTCCTTGGCTAAAGTCCCATTTCTTCAAAAATACATGTAATTCTCAGGGAGCTTAGTTGAGGTCAAAAAAGCACAAGATTGGCTTAGTTTAGTGATCAAAATAAATAAATAAAGTGAGCTCATCTATTCAGCTTGATGTTCAGTTTGTTATACATCATGGTTATATGAACAGAAAAGTCATAATTTAAAGACTCCAAAATGTGCTACTGACCACCACAGTAAAACACTCAGCAAAAAGAAAAAATAATATGCTGTAACAGCAATATTTTGTTTCCTCTTCAGGACTGAAAACTGATCAGTGCTTTTTTTTTGGTACAAAGTGAAAAGTAACTTTGAAAAATGTAGTCCAAATTTGAGATATAAGATTTCAGATGCATCCATATAGACAACCCAGAAATCATGAGGCTCCTAAGGGCCCATCACTGAAGTAGACTTAAAAGACACCCAACATAGCTCAGGGAATTTTGCAGAAGAGCAGGCTGAAAGATTGTTAGAGCCATAAATTGGGATAACATTATACACAGAGACACTGCCTCTTCCCCATAACTTATGGCTTCCCCCACAACGTACAACCCACAGTCCCCATAGGAACACTCTGCATCTCCGACTAGGAGGGTCTCTTTGGAGGGAGGGGGCAGGGATGAAGGAAAGGATGGTACAAATATATGCTGTTTACATACTGAGTATGTCCATAACTAATAAAAAAGGAAAAAATAGTAACTAAATTTGTTTTCTGTATCCAATAAGGACATATTTTTTTTAATGAGCTAATTAAGAGCACCAGAAGATAATTGGTAGGGGGAAAAAAAAAGAAATTCTTTCAATGGCCATCACAAAAGGAGTTGTTGAAAGACATAAGTCTGCATTTTAGAATTAAAATATGTGTCACAAACCCCCTTACCTGTTTCAGGTAGAGTTCACTAAGGAGCACTGGATAGTTTTATATAGGAAATAAAGACAACATGAAATTGATGTAAGAGTGATCTTTTTCATTTCACTACTATATTAAATTATGTCCTTTTTGCTATTTGCTGGTTCTTCCTTGACCATGAATACATTGACCACAGTACTTTTATTTCAAGAAAAGCCTTATAGAACCCATTCTTATCAGATTTATTGTTATAATGTTTGATACACAGTGGTACTTCAAATGTATGTCTCCCAATAGACTCAGGTGTTTTTACTAAAAGTTTGTCTCCAGCTACCTGGCTGTTGGAGGTATCACTGGGGGCAGTTTTCTAACCAAAAGGTAGGCATGAGGAGTCTCAGCAGTGCTACCAGTTTCCTGGGGTTTGCTGTCCATTTGTACTTCCTTGTGGTGCTGGCTGCTTGGTGTTATCTCTCTACTTGGTTTTATGAATGGGAGCCAGCTTCTTTGCCATTAACGGAATTTCCCCTTGGATCTGTAAAACAAAATAAATCCCTTCCTCCCTTAAGCTATGTCTGTTTGTAAATTTGTCCAGCAACATGAAGCTGGCTACAACATACAGTAAAATAAAAAACTAAAACTTCACTTTTGTTACATAGTAATAAGAATACTTAATCTCTAAATCATGCTCTATCTCTAAATCATGCTCTCTGTTTAGGAGAAAAAATAATGTATACCTTGTAACATTTATTTCAGATGTTCATAGAAATACAGGTATTAATCATCTGATCTTTTAGGTGTTCCATTTATCAGATGAAAAACATGTAGAAAACTGATGGAAGAAAGCAAGCCACAATCAAAGATATGCTGAGAATTTTGATTGCCAAAAACTAAGAATAAATAGAAAATGCTAAAATTAACAGGGACAAAGAACTTCCTTAGTGGGTCAACTAAATTGATAATAACTGAATTAAACACATTTTAAAGAAGCAAAATAAAATGAATTGTCCTAATGAAATAGCTTCTAAAGTTCAAAATCCAACAAAATTTATTCCCTCTGATAGAAGCAATTAAAACATAAGGTCACAGATCTAGTAAACAACAAAACCAGATTTGAAGGCTATTCACTTTAATTATTAAAATAGATCCTTTTTTTCTGCATGTGTGACTGGTACATGTGCATGATAGGCATGACTGCATGTATGTGGACATATGTGTTTGAGGATCCTTGTGTATGTGTATGAACCCATGTGTGGGGGCCAGACGTTGATGTTGGGTCCCGTTTAGTGGCTCTCTGGCTTAGTTTTTGACTTTACTGACTTAGTAGACTAGCTGGCCAGCAAGCCCTGGGAACTGCCTGTCCCCAGCTCCCCACCTCTGGTATTACAGGCACATGCAAACATGATTTACAAAGACAGTGTGCACAAAAGAAATGTACTGACATACTTTATCCCATGAGAATAAAAGAGGAAAAGGGTTGTTTTTTGTTGCTCAAGAAAGCATAATCACATATATTCATGTTCAAAAAGAAATCACAGTCAAATAATACCATCCAGAACAATAACAGTAACCATCACTGGGTCATTTAGTGATCTGAAAATTCAAGCTATGCCCAATTACTGGAGATAACTCTCATGATCTGATTTAATATATATATTAGAGACAGGAGGAAGAGAGAGAACACAAATGGGCATGTCAGGGCCTCCAGCCACTGCAAATGAACTGCAGATGCATGTGCCGCTACTTGCCTCTGGCTTACATGGAACCTGGAGAATTGAATCTGGGTTCTTAGGCTTCACAGGCATGCATCTTAACTACTATGCCATCTCCCCAGCCCATCACAATCTGAATTTTAATACTCATGCAAGAAAAGAAGTTTAAAAAGGAAGGGGTAGAACCAAAAGACATTTCCTAGTTTCAAAATGACTTTGGGACTCTGTGCAAGCACATTAAAATAGGACCACAACTCACTCTCAGCATTGTTTCTAACACTGAGTACTTGAATAAAACAATAACAATCAGGCCAAATTAATACTGAACTGTAAAATAACTTCTTCTCTGTTCAACTGATTATATGTGTGAGGAAATAAGTTTGCTTTTGTTATCTTGAGTTGTTATGCTCTATGGAAGATAACTGAGATTCAGTGAAAGAGGTTATAATTGGCTTCCCAGCCCATGCTTTAATAATTCTAAAAAAGGCTGTGACAAAATGTTCTAAAGTCTGCATATCTGTTAAAGCAGATATAACGTCCACCTTAACTTTTTAAATAACACTTTCTTAGAATTTTCTAGGATGTTTGGCACATGTGGGCAAGATCCATTCCTACAAAGATGGCTGTCTCTATCTATCACCTATGACACAAAAATGCAGTTAGGTGCAAATGTAATTTTCAAGTACATCCCACAGTTTGTTCAGAGGAGCAACTAAATCACACTCTAAGTTTTTAGAATCCAAGCAGATCAAATTAATACTGCATTCCATTCATTATTTTTAGAAAGATTTGCAAGGAGCCTACATGCAACAATACCAGTATTTTATCTCTTCTTTAACCCGTAGAAGAATATCAGCATATACAAAACGCAGAGGCTAAGGCCTCTCACCTTATGTTCAAAGCTTTCACCCTCACAGGACAGGTCAGATTGTAGCTCTGCCCCTTTAAATCAGCTTTGAATCTTGCATCTAACTCATCCCCTGGGCTTTTATGCCATATTGCAATGTTAAAGTGTAAACTCTGCATCTGCCGAGGCATTTGGCTGGAAAAACAAGTATGTCAATGGCCATCCCTCGCTGCCATCACACATATGGAATTCCTGTGTTCAGCTCTGCCATCTGGTCGTTAGGCCTAGATTCACTCTTCATTGAATAAGGACCATCCACCATATCAGTGTCTCCTGCAATATGCTACCCTTTGCATGACTCAGCTTTGCAGTTCTATTCTGATGACATTTTCTTTTCCCCACAACCTTTATTTTTTTTCTGCCAGAAACATTTTACAAGGGACAACATTGGCATTTTGGGAAATAGTAAGCTACAAGAAAAAGGACACACAACAAAATGGATTTATTTGGAATAAGACCTATTCATATCTCAAAGTAGTCACACACATACAGACACACAAAGCTAAGGATGTCATAGTGATGGATATTGTAGATTTTTCCTTGAAAATGTCCAAAGTAGCTGTATGTACACAGAAGCTTTAAGCAAGTTCAATTTAAACCATGAGGAGAATGTAGTTCCACTGCCCTCACTGTTTCCTTTCCCTTACTTATGAAGTTCTTATGCAACAAGATGACATTTTATGTTCTGTACCAAGAACATGGCAGTAGGAGGTTACACAGCCTCACAGCAGTGTCTTGAATGCCGTTGAAAATTCCACATTTAAGACGCAGCTGCCTGACTCATTTAGTTCTTCAACACTGCATTTCCTCATTGTCAAGGAAACAATAAAATCTCAGCCAGAAAACAAGCAGCAACTTAATTCAAAAGTTCACATGAAAATTTGCAGTAGTCCAGCAACATGACCATTTATATAACGACAGAGTTGATTTGGACCATCAATCACCCAATCACAATAACATAACAAAGAAACTTGAACCTGTTCCCAGAACATGTTGGTTAGGATTGTCACAAAGAAGAGTTGTGTAGAATTGAAGGCAGCATTTTACATTCTACAATTCCTCCACAACCTTACTCTACTTCCCACCCTCTAACTTTCCCACATGTACCATGATACTTTGTCCAATACATATTTTATTATTTGTTTGTTTGTTTGCTTGTTTATTTTCAAGGGAGGGTTTTCACTTTAGCCCAGGCTGACCTGGAATTCACTACATAGTCTCAGGGTAGCCTCAAACTCATGGTGATTCTCTTAGTTCTGCCTCCCAAGTGCTAGAATTAAGTGTGTGCACCACCACAACCAGCTAATAGATATGTTATTCTTTTAGAGACCTGGTTAGACCCCTGCTAATACTCTGTGGCAGAATTCATCCTGGGTTCCTACTGAGATATCATATCTCTTTGGATTTCCTAAGAGAAACTCATGTTGCTGGTTTAAAGAGATTACTTAGTGTTATCCAAAATGTATGGCTCACTCATTCTGAATCCATTTCAGAAAAGACTTAGGGCCATGTTAATTTCATCTAATAAGCAATGTTGCAGGCATAATCCAGCAGCTGTGTTTTCATTAATGAAACCATAAATTCTGGTCAGTGATATTATTTTCCCATTTTATAGGTGAAGATATTAGGAAATGATTCCCAAAGGCAGAATTCAATATTCTGCCCCAGACTCCCTGCACTCATCCAATTCTGTTACTCTTTGTTGAGGCTCATGGTAGAGAAAGACCTTTAGTATTATCTGAAGATGCTCTTTGGATCTCTGGCATCCTCATATGTGCTATTCTGTTCATTTATTTCTGAATGTCTATAAACTGGGATGGTTTCCATTTTAATCAAGGTTAGATGGGGAAAAAATGAATTATAGGAGTCCATATGAGACAAAGTTTACCCATAATGAATGAGAACAGAAATAGCATCATGTTAAGAGTAAACTTATTGAATCACCATGGGTGTTACAATGCATGCCCTTTCAAAAACTGGTTGTGCTATTTGGACCAACATTATTCTTTGACTGTATTTCTATTTTATTTTTCATATTAAATGGATTTGTTTGACCAGCAGGCCATGACTGTGGTAGTTTAAAATCTTTGAGTGAATCTGATAGGGAACTGGCAGAAATATCTCAGTATTAAGTGTTGTTGTGTAGTATTCTCTTGAGAATAGAAAGGAAGATGTCTTTGTACACACCAAAACACTGTGGATGTAATAGGTTGTTGTACACACCAAAACACTGTGGAGGTAATAGGTTGTTGTGATGGACTCAATGTGAAATGCCCCTCATAGGCTCATGGGTTTGTGTTTAAGCCTCATACTAAATTCCCAGCTGCTGGAAACTTTAGGAGGTGGAGCCCTCCTGGAGGAAGTATGTTGCTAGGAATGGGCATAAATGTTTGCTAGCCAACTCACATTTGATGCTTCTTCCAAGCTTGCTATGGCAAGATGGGATGTCCAGCCTCAGTTGGGCCATGCCTTCATCACCTTGAGGAAGCTTTTCCTTGCTACTGTAAGCTGCAAAACCCCTTTCTTCCCACAAGCTGCTTCCAGTCAGGTGTTCTGTCACAGCAATGGGAAGGTAACTTTTATAGTTGTCAACCTACTTTCCTAAGATTTAGGATAATAAATCCAAAATGTGTGTGTTTTTTATTATAACTCAAACTTTTCTATAAACTATTATATTTTGTTTTTGATATTGGAGAGTGGGCTTATGTTTGGGTATGGTTCTGACTTGTTTCTCAGCTCCAGCTATGGGTCCTGTAACACTGAGGGGATCAGTTAGCCAAATCAAGAGCATTTGGTTCCCCACCATGGCTGTGTGCCACTATTGCACTTGTGTGGGCATCACATCAGGTTATTTGTTGCTAATTAGGTTATAACATGAGTTGCTTGGACAGATATTGGTCATTTCCCCCAGTTGCCCATGTAGCACCTTCTGGCAGTAGACACACTGATTGTCTGGGGACTGACTCTCTCCTGGCTTCCAGCCATGCCGTTACATTTTACGTGTCAGCTGCATATGGAGTCTGCAGCAATAGGGTCTTAGCACTGACCTTGGGTGGGTCATCAAGTACTCTGACAGAAGTCTGTCATTGTTTTGGGAAACCTTGTAGGTTTCTCTGATCAAAAGCTCATTGTGGATGGTAGCCCCAAGCTGGTAGTGGGGGTTACAGGTCAGTGCCCACTAAGAAATTGAGGAAAAACATAACTAATATACAAGAGTTAGAGAGGAGAGTGAGAGAGGGGAGAGGGGGAGAGGGAGGGAAGATGTAGAAGATTTACGTTAGTCTTGATCCTACTCTCTCCAGTGTCTTTGAAACAGTTTCTTCAAAATGTTTAGCCAGAGCTGGATAAATGGTTCAGTGTTTGTTGAGGTCAGGTTTGCAATGTTGGTAGAAATCACCCAACCAAGACCAGCATGTGGGAAAATAAAGAGGTTTATTTTGGCTCACAAGTTTAAGGGGGAAGCTCCATGATGGCAGGGGAAAGTGATAGCATGAGAAGAGGGTGGATATCATCCCCTGGCCAACACCAGATGGACAACAGGAACAGGAGAGTGTGCCAAACACTGGCAAGGGGAAACTGGCTACAGTACCCATAAGTCCTCCCCCAACAAAACACTGCCTCCAGGAGACAATAATTCCCAAATCTCTATCAACTGGGAACCTAGCATTCAGAACATCTAAGTTTAAGGGAGACACCTGAGTCAAAACACCACAGTGACTAAGGCACTTGACTGCAAAGCCAAAGGACCCAGGTTTGATTCCCCAGGACCCATGTAATCCAGATGCACAAGGCTCTGGCTATTGACTCTGGTATACCCATCCCTCTTCTCTTTCAAATAAATAAATAAAAATTAAATTAAAAAATCTTAAGCCATTTTTAACCTGACAAAGACCATCATGGAAACAAGAGTAGAATCAAGGTTAGAAAAATACATATTTGCATTTCAGTAGATAGAACAAATTGCCATTTGGAGCCCTGATGAAAGATGATTTACATCATCTTTGAAAATTCTTAAAATTAAACTCTCCTAACTTAAATTTTCTCTCTTAACATTGACAGATATTTTCTCCTCCCAACACAGACGTTCAGCACATTTGCTTCCTCGAGGACTGCCCTGGCCTTTGCCTTGGTACTTCTGCATCTGAGTCTGTCAACACATTTATCTTGCCTTTCACTTAGGAGGTCTTTACTTTCTCTTTTCAAGTCTCCCCTTTGTGCTTTTCTCATATCTCATAGTCTGCCTACACTTCCCATGTTCTGTTCTCAGTGATTCTTTGGTGGCTTTCTCTCATCACTCAGCATGCCTGCTAAAACCATTGCATTCTTTCTGGCATATTTACTTTGATTATGGTCATGATTTTCACCGATAGGCATTTTCTCATAGAAAAACTTTCATTTTCCTGGTGTCATCTTCTCACTAAACAATATTTAATTTAATTCATAATTTTATGATTATGATCATTTATTAAATTATTTCTCATTTATACATTATTCCACAAATACATGTTATACTTTTTAAAGAATGATTTTTTTTTAAGTCATAGTACAGGGCTGGAGAGATGGCTTAGCAGTTAAGGCATTTGCCTGCAAAGCCACAGGACCCAGGTTTGATTCCCCAGGACCCATCTTAGCCAGATGCACAAGGGGCACAAGCATCTGGAATTCATTTACAGTGGCAATGGCTGGAAATCCATTCTCTCTCTCCTTCTTTCTCTGTCAAATAAATAAATAAATATAAGATATTTAAAAATGTTTTAAAAATACACAGTACAATTCACTATAAACACAAAAAAGGTGCAACATGGTCCTTGCCCTTAAAACAATTTGTGATTGAATTGTGGTTCTATAATAGTTCAGGGTGACTCCTTATGTCTCCATGTCAATCATACTTACTTCATCTGATAGAAAAAGTAATGAGTTTCTCAATTGCAGAATAGAAGTGTACATGGTGATTCACAGACAAATTTAAGATCAAAAAGATGTAGGGAAACCCAATTCTCTATGTAATTTTAATGAAGGAAAAAACATAAGACACAAAAGGCAGAATACACAGTGTTAGCGCAATTATATAAAGTTCCTTCAAAACTGATATATTTGACCTAAATCTATCTAAAGTAAGAAACAGTGGAATGAGATCATAAACTGAAGGACAACCTCATCTAACTTACTGATTGAATTGGAAACGAGAAAAGTGGTTCCATGAGGTTTTTGAGGCAAACGTGAGTTCTAGAGAGGATAGGAGTGATGCCAGGGAGAAAAGAGTCCAACACAGTTGTTATAAGGCACTATTTCTTCTGAAAGTAAAGCTCTGCTAATTAGAACATCTAGGGCTGCTTTGTTTAATCATGCTATCTGATCTCATTCTTAAGTCTGAACCTTAAAAGCTGAGAGAGTGTGGGAAGGATATGTCTAGATGCACAGGGTAAGAAGGTAAGAATTCTCAGTGTTATCAAAACCAATGAGGAGGAGTACAGGAGCAATTTCAACTGCTAAAGGAGTGGGAAAACAGAAGGCTTCAAGAACGAGAAAAACATCCAAATTTATTATTCATTAAGTACACTTGGGGAGGAATGTCATGTCAGGATGAATACCATGCTATGAGTTTGGATTGAGAATTCCTATTTCAGTCTCTTGATTGAGGTAGAATACAAGTTAATGAGAGTCAATCTGTGGAGGATGGAAGAATTAATTCTGTTCTGAATAGTTGTATTTTAGCCATCTTTGGATATTCAAATATATACACTTGGGGGAATATTTGATGTTGACAGGAGAAGCCAAAAAGATGCCTAATCAAGTTATTTAGATTTAGAAATCATTGCACTATCAATGTGCATTAGAACTATGATACTTAGGGGTACTATGCAAAGGAAAATTCATGAAACAGGATGCCTACCCTGGCTTAAAAACAAAATGCAATTGGAGGGAAGTACCATGGTTTTTTGTTTGTAAGTATATATGTGTGTATATATATATATATATATATATATATATATATATATATATATATATATATATATATATATATGATTATATTTAATTTAATTATATATATGTGTGTATATATATTAAAAAATGCAAAGAAATTATTGTATAAGCATCATGCTGAGGGAATAAAACAAACAGACAAGCAAAGAAAACAAACAAGCAAATCCATTTACCAGTGTTGTCTGAGACAAGACAGAAAGGATTGCTGGCATGTAGACACCCCTTACTCTCTCCCACTATAACCAGAGTAGTTCCTTAAAAATAGGCACTTGATTGGGTCTGGTTTTCAGAATCTGGTAATAAAACCTCCTCACCAGTACACAAGGCTCTTTACAATTTGCACTCTTCTAATTTTTCCTATCTCATCTTACATAGACTCTTGTCTCCTTCCACAGGTCCATTCAGTGGGTCCTGATTTTGGTTTTTGTCTTCAGAGGCCTTATCTGCAGCACAGCCTGCAGATCAGATCATCTCTGTTCTTCACATGGAGTGATGTTAGGTGTCTCACTTCTCAAGGGAGACCACCCACAGCTTCTATGCACAGTCTCTCCTTTTGCCTACTGTTCTCAATCTTGCTTTCAATCCTTGTTTCACTCACAGAACTTACCACAGAGAAGTTATCAATTTGTATGTTTATTTCAGTTGTATCTTTTTCATGCAGATAAATATGAACTCCATATGGAAAGTATCTTTTTATTCCCTTTTTGTCTTAATATCCTCACCACCTCCACCTACTAAAGTGCTTAAGACTTGGTTGTAGTCCAACATATTGTCATTAGATAGGTGAAGTTGATCACCAAAGGAAGAGATGCTGTGGTGGAACAATTGAAGATATTATTATAGCTATGGCAAAATTTAAATAATTAAATGAAAAATAAAAATTTTGAGAAATCCACTGCATTGTTTTACACAAAATTGTTAGTGATAGTTGGCCCAGGCACTTTATGGAATGGGTTGGACATAAAGTAGTGAACTTGATTTTCTGGGTGTGGGAGTAGGAGGAATGGAGAACAGAAATCCAAGGTGACACAGTAAAGATACTCAGAGAGGACATCAAGGAAGCAGAGAGGGGTAAGGGAGAAAGAATATGCAGTGATTGCTTTATTTTCTGTTTCATAGGATGGACAGGTCTTAGGATAAGGAAAAAAGATCAGTCGGTTAAAATTGGATATATAGCAAAGATCCTTTATAACTTACAAAAGAAAAAGAATAAATGGGAACCAGAGAATAGGACATTGGAAATTTAGAAGGAAAAATGCCCTAACCTTAATGCCAGGAAGTGGGCCACTGAGGACATTGCTTTGAAAGTATTATCTGGTCATCAATCTCTTCCTGTTTCTCTGTCTGCTTTCTGACTGTGTGCAGCCACGTCCTCTCTGTGGTGGTGCTTAACCACAGTCCCAGAATTAATGGACCATCTAGCACAGACAAAACTTCTGTCTGAAACTTATAGTCAAAATGCACCTTTCTTTTTTGTGTTGGTTTTCATAGACACTTACCACAGGGGTGGATAAATGACTAACAAATAACGGGGGGGAGGCATTGAAATTTATATATTCAGTCCAAGTCATGAAGAAATATGCATCTAAAAAGATGAAGTGAGTTTATGCGCTGATAAAACATAATATATAAAGAAGTATAGAGCAATAAATAATCATTAACTTCCAGAATAATGTAGTGACTGAAAATTCAGGAAACTTTATGTTTGATCTGCGTATTGAGCCTGTGTATATTCTTGGGCTAATCTGACTGTGAATATTAACTTACAATTGAAAATGAGAAAAAAAGTTTCCTAATAAGATCAGAATAGAAAAGTTAAAATTAAATATTTGCTATATTTTTAAACAATATTAACATGCTTCTCAGAGATTAAGCTTTGGTGCTTTCCCACCATAACCTTAAACTCCTGGGACAAGGCCCTCACCAAAGGATTAGATAATAAAAATGTGGCATATAGACATAGCATAATTTTATTCAGAAGTAAAGAAAAATGAATTATTCAATTTTTAGAAAAATAAAGGGATATAATTGACAATGTTAATCATAAAAATTATGAAAACAATTTTCACCGGTATCATTGATGAACATTTTTCAAAAATAAGAGTAATGTATAATAATTATTCAACATTAAAATTTCACTGGCCATCAACTACATGCAACATACTGTCTAAACTGTGTATTAAATTTATTTATTGTTCATGATAGTATTGCATAAGGAAAATTTTCATACCTGAATATTGTAAGTTAGCATATCCCTCCACCCTCAATATTTTTTCAAAGATAAGAACACATAGCATAGAATATAATAAATATGATTAAAATAAAGACAATTAAAGTTATTACTTTTGTACCTAGAACAAACATATTTCATTAGAAGTCAAATTATTCCAAACTAATAATAGAACTGTACTTGGGAAAAAAAAATAGTCAGAAATTTCAATTTAACTTTAAATGGCTGTTTCATTAACCTATCATTGAATTAAAAGCATGTACATTTTGACTCCATATCACTGCCAATTTTTATGGTAGTATTTGGAAAAAGTATTACAGTACTAATTAAAATCTAATCTCAAGTAAATATAATTTCTTTATTACTCAACTAATTCTTAGTCATTAAAAATTTACCAAATACCTTAAATTGGGTTGGAGATAAGACAATAAACAGAACTGTTACAGAATGTGAAATAACATGAGAGAACACATTTTAAGATTTACGGTTTGTTTTAGAAGATTAAATAAGAAGGGAATATCTTTGGGTCTGACTTTTGAAATAGACCTTCATGGAAGGCAAGTTTTAGTTAACACAGATGGAATGGACAAGGGAATAAGAACACCATGCAAATAAACAGAACAGTAAAAATCACCACTTACGCATCACATAGATGTGATTCTATTGTCCTGTGCATTTTGATGTCTACAGTGAATAGTTAATAACTATTTGCCAGTAAAACCAATGAATGAGTTTCATATGATGATGTAAAGTGTTAAAATGCTTGGTTTTGATTGAAGAGAAATCATTGAATAACCTGGAATACTGTGGAATCTAACAGTTTGGGAATTTGCCCTATAGTATTTAACTATTAAAGCAATTATCTGTTATAATAATGTCATTTTCAATATTTATCAAACTGATTTTGTTTCTCCCTTACAGAATGTACCAGTTAGTTCTCCAAATATCTTTGATTTAAAGTTTAAGTGTTTCCATAAAAATGTAAGCAAATTATATTATTTAATTCATGTGGTATTGTAGGCAGTAGCATGGGTACAATTTCCACATGAATATAATCCGCTTTCAAAAGATTTTTAAAAAATTTTTTGTTTATTTTTATTTATTTATTTGAGAGCGACAGACAGAGAAAGAGGGAGGGAGGGAGAGGGAGAGGGAGAGAGAATGGGTGCGCCAGGGCCTCCAGCCACTGCAAGCAAACTCCAGACGCATGCGCCCCCTTGTGCATCTGGCTAATGTGGGTCCTGGGGAATCGACCCTTGAACCAGAGTCCTCAGGCTTCAAAGGCAAGCGCTTAACCGCTAAGCCATCTCTCCAGCCCTATCAAAAGATTTTTGTATTTACTCCAGTGCACCAAATTTAACTTTCCTGTATATTTATTATTAAACTGATTTAAGTGAGTCAAATATCTCAAATTTTTTTGAATATTGTTTTTTAGTAGCTATACTCATTTGCTCAAAGCCTAATTTTTCTGCAATCTTTTTTTCCTTGCAATGCATTTGTAAAAGCTATTTAGCATTCTTTATTGTGTGCATCCTTCGCTAGTATTGTCGCACACTACCACTTCCATTTTTCTCTGGAGTTGTTCCTGGGTTTTATTTTGTGGCATATGCCACTATCATATTTGTTTAAATTTTCAAAGAATGACTTCTAGACCAACCGTTTTATAATTATTTTTCTTGGCAAGAAATCATATATTTAAAGAAAATTATATGCTTAAATCTAAACTATAGAGCATGAAAAAAATGGAGCTGTTTGCTTAATGTGCTTGCTAGATTCAGAGTGTGCCACATGCTCTCTACTTCTTGTACTGCCTGCCTTCTGATGCTCCAGGATAGCTGCAAAGCTTTCTTAGATTTTTTTTTCCCCCTATATTTGGAAGCAACACTATGGCTGCTATTTTCCATTAAATATTTGCCTCTACTTTTCTTATCTTTCACTGAGAAAGTGGTGACATCATCAGACATAGAAGACAATCTATGTGTTTTCATTTTAACCAGGGGAAAAGAAGACAGGCAGAAAACTAAGAAATGTGCTCTCCTCTCACAGATGAACAGCACTGTTAAACATTTTGTTTTGACTTTCTTCTATAAAATAAAGTTTATGATATTTGCATATGGCAAAAATATCCTACTTAATGCATTTGAGATCTGTAGTTGACCAAATAACAGAAAAAATAGATAATCTAACAATTATGGACAGAAGAATTCTTATACCTTTTTTGCATGCATGTGTTTGATGTGCATTGCATGCATGTGTGTGCAGATGCCTGTGACCTGTATATGTGTGCACACAGAGGCTAGAGGAGAATGACAGGACGTCACTCATCATTTCTTGAGATAAGGTCTGCCATTCACCCTAGAGCTGCTGTCCATCAGCAGCCCAGAAATTCTTCAGTTTCTGCCCCTCCCACCCATGGACAGATGTGAATGGCCATGCCCAGCTTTTTACATGGGAGTCAAACTTGGAGGTCTCTGATAATAATGTGACTAGGTTCCTTGGTAGTCCCATACCATAATTTTTACATAATTAGTTGGACAGCCCTGATTTGTTTCCTTCTTTTTGCATGTGTGGACTGTGTGGGCGGGTACATATGCATTTGTGAATGCGTGCACATGTGGAGGCCAGCAGTTCATTGTTTTTCTTAACAATTTCATTTTTTAAGGCAGGATATCTCACTGAATATGGAGTTCATCCAGGGTAGACGAGCTATCCAGTAAGGCAAAGAACCTCCTGTCCCCACCTTTCCAAGGCTAGGAATATAGGCATGAGTCAATGCACCAGGCTTTTTATGTGGACTGACTATCTATGTTCAGGCTTGGGTGGCAAATGCTTTACTGAACCATTTCCTCAGATCCATATCCTGGCTTTTAAGGCTTATAGTTATGGATTCTGTCCAGTATCATTAAGAATTACATGTTTTCACTGGACGGTAGATTAATAAATGTTCTTGTCTAGTAGAAAAGAAGTATTTCAGTGACCACTGGTCATGAGCAGAATTGGCACAAGTGATTGAAGAACACCATTCTGAACTAATCAAGTGAAATGGTCACTCCATAGTTGGTTAACTGATTAAAAGGATATTTTATTTATTTATTTGAGAGAAAAGAGAAAGAGAGAGAGACAGAGAATAGGCATACCAGGGCCTCCAGCCACTGCAAACAAACTCCACATGTATGTATGAACTTGCTTACACGGGTCCCGTGGAATAGAAACAGGGCCTTAGGCTACACAGGCAAGTATGTTAACCACTAAACCATCTCTCCAGCTCAAGTGATTTCCTAGAGTACATAAAATATAGGAATATTCTGTATCTAGGACATTATTCATAAAATTGAATTTAAAAAAGACATCTCCATAATACTCCAGTCACAATGTTTATTATCTTTTCTTCAAATATTTTATTTATTTGAGAGAGACAGAGAAAGAGTGTGAGAGAATGGGCACACCAGAGCCTCCTTCCACTGCAAACAAACTCCAGATGAATTTATGATTTATGTGGGTACTGGGGAATTGAACTTGGGTCCTTAGGCATTTGCAGACAAGTACCTTCATGGGCTAAGCCATCCCTCCAGCCCAGGATGGATACTCTCTTGAAGCCTTAGATGACAAATTATATCTTGCTTAAAAGTGCTACTGGACCAGGAAGGTCCAGGCTGTAGCCAAATGGGGCAGGAGATACTTTATTGGGTAGGGACCTAGAGACAGAGCTCTTGTTCCATGTTCATAACTTATTGTTAGTGAGGTGGGGTGGCTCTCATCACAGCAAGGCTGAGTCAGGAGGACTGTGCCATGACTATGAGTGAGTTCTAGCCTGGCCTAGCAGCAGGGTGAGACCCTGGCACAAAAATATGTTTTAAAAATTGTAACTTCCTTATTTAAAATAGAATTTGGTTTACAGGAAAAATAAAATTTAGAAAAACAGATAGCATTCTCACATAATCCCTCTCCCTGCCTCACAATATCCTGTCTCAATGTCTTACATCAGTGTTAAATATTAGTTTTAACTGATGAACCATTATTGATATTTTATTATGAAAGGAAGAATGGTTTACTTAAAGTTTCATTCTTTATGTTGTGAAGTTTACTGACAAATGCCTCCCATATAACCATTGTTACTCTAACATAACAATTTCACCTTGCTGAAAACTTCCATACTTCTCATCCACCTCCTTCCTCTCCCCAACTTCTAGTCACAACTGTTGTTTTGACAATTATCTCTTTATTTTTAACATTTTCCAACATAGCATGCAATAGAAACCATCTATGCCCAGCCTTTCACACTATGCTACACTGGGTGAGTTTCCCTCATGCCCCTGTATAGTTTTGCAGCTCATGTTCTGCTTTTGATGGATATATTACATAGTATCCATGTACAAAGGTGGTTCACTGCTTTATTGCTCACTGTGACTTCACTTTTAAATCAATTTGCATTGAACAGATTATTTACATTTAAGAACTACTGTTTCCCATGGCAACACTAAATCACAAATCTACCTTTCATTTACACTTGTATTTTTTTATACAAAAGCATATTTCAACAAGTATATTAGACTGTTCATGAATCACAAAAACAGAAATGACAGATCCCACATGTTTCTGCCACAACATATCTCACAAACATAATGATATCATTTGTCTATAAAACAATAATTCAATAATTGTCATGTTCATGTCTTTCAGATAAAAATAGAACTATGTTGATAGAAAAAAAAAAGAACCGTTCCTTAATCCAACCCAGGAACTTGTGTTATTAGAGAGGAGATGATAAACTTGTTGACATTCATTGTAGTGTGAGAAGCATGCCCTTCTCTCTTATCCCTGGATTGTACTCATGCTATTTGAAAATGATTTGATGGAATTATTTGTAAAGCCTTATGACCTGATTTATTCATTTATCTTTTTTGGAACAAAGGAACTTTTATTTTCATATTTTATATATTTCATAACTTACTGAGTTCTCTTAATATTTTCAATTATATCTTCCCTACTTTAAAGGTAGCTAGATTTCTATCTTTATAATTTTGAGATTGGTAAAATATTTATCATACTATTGGGAATTGTAAAGCTACATAGATTTCTCTTCTCTGTAAGCAGGCATTTAGAATGTAAAATGAAATTATAAAACATCCCCTGCACTCTGACTGTGGTGATGCTCCATACGAAAACCAAGTCTACTAAAAATGTTATCTCATTTATTTATTAGATTTTCAATATACATGGCATATGTAGTGCCAGCTAGTATGTCCTCTGCACTATGCCCACAATACTAGGACATATCACCAGTTTACCATGCCTAATCAATGATGCTCTTTGCTAGAATGGAACAACGCATGAAGACTTTACCCCCTCTCCCCACTACAAGAACATTTGTAATTAGCCTCATCCTATCATCATAGATACAGTAATGGTAAAGTTCCATTTAGAGAAACAGAGTAAAGCCCAGGTGGAGAAGGACCTGGTGTTCTACTGGAATATGTAATTTCAGAAGCCCACCTTCCTATATTCTAACTACACAAAAGTGAGTTTTATCAGTCAGGTTTTTGTTGCTGGGACAAAACAGCTGACCAGCAATATCTTATAGAAAGAGAGTTTATTTTGACAGGGAAAACAGCAGAGCACCTTTTGTCACATCAGCTGGTAGGAAGCTACAAGAGTGAGCTACTAGCACAGGCAAGGGGAAATGGATTATGACATCCAAAGACCACTGCCAGTGAGACCCCCCCTCTAAAAGCAAGGCTCAACCTCCCACAGGCCCCACTGGCTGGAGATCAAGTATGAGACTTAATCATAAACATATGAGGCTATGGGGGACACTGTACACTCAAACCACCACATGAGTCCTATGGAAGAAGGATGCTACCAGAAAGAAATTCACAAAACTGAATGTTGCCACCTTTCTGTAGTACAGAGAGTGGATTCCCTCCCAGACTTTATTTCTTCCCATGCTCTGCTTCTTTCCTATTTTGCCTTCCTTATTTTTGTCTTTATATGACTTTTCCATACTTCTCCTACCTTTCATTTTTTATTTCCTTCATGTGAATTCTTTTAATCACTTATGGCATTGTCTTTCTGTGTGTATACTTGGGCTATGTAGTAACATGGCCAGGATTGAGATTCAGATAATCAGTCCTGAAGCCAAAGAAGTATGAACTTCAACTGGATCAGCTTGCATTTAGAAAATGAGCAGGAAAAGGATTATTTTCAAAGAACAAGATAAGGAATCTCTGAAATGATGATTATGGGAAAGATGAAGAGAGGATAGATGTGAGAAGTAGGACAAAGACAGAACTTACAGAGCAGAGGTAGAACATACCTTCTGAACACTTGAAGAGGCATTTTCACACCATGAAATCTTCAACTCATATGGTCATTGCAATGTGAGCTTCTGCAGTCTTCCATTTGTATGCATAATAATAATATCATAAATCAATCAATGGAAAGCTAGTGAGAAAATTTATATCAAAGTGTGAACTAAGCTCCATGCAGAAAATCAACAATGGTTTGCAGCTCACTGCAATTACGTGTGCATGTGTGGGATAACTGCATATTACAGCTCCCAAACCAAGTATACTTTTCATTGTCAAGTTAGTCTGTGTCCTGAATTGTGGACACAATGAATGAGTGTTCATCTCCACATGGGAGCTGCAGTGTTCCTGTAGGTTTAGATGTTCTAAAATATGCACTTTGAAAAAACAAATAAAGAAAGAAAAGAAAAGAAATTCTTCTCTCCCATCACCTCTTTGGAAAAATAATACCATTGGGCATCATGCCTTGAAAACCCACATGGCATGCTTAGTGCAAAGCCAGGAGTTTGCAGGTAATATTGGATCTAAAAGTCTCTGAGAGTGTTCCCCAAATGGGCTGTTAAGTCCCTGTGACAGAGAGCATTAGTGCTAGATGATGACAGTCATTGCGTTCTAAACACAAACCATATTGCCTGTGATTAAAGACAGGTGCTGGGGGAGGACACCCAGGGCACTGTGACCAGAGCTACATTAGAGCAATTTCTCAGCCATTCCAAGCCTGGGATCAACAGCAGTGATGATCATCATAATAAAATAAAGTAAATTCTTCTTGTGTCCCCATATTGAAGTGAAGGTGTTTATGACTTCTGAAGGATTAAAGCTACATTCACACTTAGGAAAAAATGTTAATTTATTTAAATTTCACATATTTATTTCCATGTGCATGTGTGTGGAGGTGTGGGGGGCACACCAGAGTTACTTGGCCACTGCAAGCAAATGTCTGTGTGGTATTACATGGGCGGCCAACAAGCTGTCTGAGAAACCATCTCTGTTTGCTGAGCCATCTTCCTAGTCCTGATATTATTTTTTATTTATTATGTAAATAAATAATATATATTTATGTTACTGGCACAATATAATTTTCATCTCAAAGGGATTTAACTCATTTTCTCAGAGCCAAATATTACCTTATAACTTAGATTAAGGTGGTCCCAATGTTCTCTAGCTTACATGAACTTTATGTTTGCTTATTCTTTTTTTTTTTTTTCTTTCAAGGTAGGGTATCACTGTAGCCTAGGTTGACCTGGTATGCACTCTATAGTCCCAGACTAGTTTCAAACTCAGAGTAATCTTCCTACCTCTGCCTGCCAAGTACTGAGATTAAAGGCATGTGCCACAACACCTGGCTTGCATGAACTTTTTATAGACAAAAGATAGTAATAAATCAAGGCATTTACCAAAAACACAAATGGGTAGGTAGGTTCCAGCAAAATGAAGAAATCTCTGCTATAGGTCTCAAGTGTTACATGATGATAGTCTTAGCATTTGGCTGGTGGAAACTAAATGTATTGACACAAATGTGGAGGAATGTTAGGTCAGACACAGAGGTAGCTGACAGAAGATTATTAAAGATTGCACAATATCGTTTTCCCTGGACCTGAGACCTTCTAAATCTCCACAGTCACAACATTCTAATCAGTAAACCAATTTTGTAGACTTTTCACTGTAGTATAATTTTGTTTGTTTTTGTTTTATGGGAAATTCGGATACATGCATATAAGCAAACACAAACACAGAATTCACAGATGTGAAAAAAAAATAGATTCTAGTCTCTAGGCTAAAATAAGAGTATGTTCAGCCGGGCGTGGTGGTGCACGCCTTTAATCCCAGCACTCGGGAGGCAGAGGTAGGAGGATCGCTGTGAGTTCAAGGCCACCCTGAGACTACAGAGTTAATTCCAGGTCAGCCTGGACCAGAGTGAGACCCTACCTCAAAAAAGGAAAGGAAAGGAAAGAAAGGAAAGGAAAGGAAAGGAAAGGAAAGGAAAGGAAAGGAAAGGAAAGGAAAGGAAAGGAAAGGAAAGGAAAGGAAAGGAAAGGAAAGGAAGAAGGAAGGAAGAGAAGGAAGGAGGAAGGAAGGAAGGAAGGAAGGAAGGAAGGAAGGAAGGAAGGAAGGAAGGAAGGAAGGAAGGAAGGAAGGAGGCAGGCAGGCAGGCAAGCAGGCAGGCCCCCCCAAAACTCTTAATCTCACTGTGCATTCAACATGGGAGCATGCACTGCTGTCTCCTGGGAATGTCATTAATGCTCATGCCACGACTGGGTTGAAGAGCTGGAAGGCTGAGGACCACAGCACACACCTGTACAAGACAGATGAATGACTTTCCCAAGTTCACCTTCCTACTCAGCTTCAAATCCGTGTACAATTGTCCAGGGGCATTAGTTTATCACTCTCAAAGCAACAAGAAACTGCAAGTGGACCAAGAGAAAATTTTAGATGGGAATTACCAAAGATTTTGAGCCAATTTTTACTATATTTATATTTTAAAAATAGTATTAGACAGAAATGTCTAAAAATAACACAAGCTAAAATCACTGATGAAATAAAAATTAGTCATTCCTTGGGCTGGAGAGATGGCTTAGCGGTTAAGCGCTTGCCTGTGAAGCCTAAGGACCCCGGTTCGAGGCTCGGTTCCCCAGGTCCCACGTTAGCCAGATGCACAAGGGGGCGCACGCGTCTGGAGTTCGTTTGCAGTGGCTGGAAGCCCTGGCGCGCCCATTCTCTCTCTCTCCCTCTATCTGTCTTTCTCTCTGTGTCTGTCGCTCTCAAATAAATAAATAAATAAAAAATTTAAAAAAAAAAATTAGTCATTCCTTTATGGGAATCTGATTTATTTTCCTTGGCTACATAAAATATCTTATGATGTTTGTTTCCCCATACCTTCATTCTGAAGTGTACAGTATATAATGAAAACAATCCATGACAACTTTACCTGAAGGTTAAGCATAAATGTAGGCAAAATTAGCTGACAAAAATATTAATTTAAAAAAAAATCTATAATTATATAATGAAAAACAGAATTTAAAATATGACATAAAGTTTGTTGTTTGTGAGAATAAGCAATATTTATACAATATCCAAGAAGAGAAAGATAATATGACAAGTGCAATATTGGGAGAGGTAGTGGCTACTATGTATTACTGAATTTGATAAAGAAGAATGATCAAATTTCAATGTATATATTAAAATATTTATTTATTTTAAATAGAGAGGAAAAAAGAGAGAGAGAATGGACCCACCAGGTCTTGTAGCCACTGGAAAAAAACTCCAGACACATGTGCCACCTCGTTCATCTGGCTTTACTTGTGTACTGGGGAGTTCTGTCAGGGTCCCTTGGATTTGCAGGCAAGTGCCCTAACCACTAAGATATCTTCCCAGCCCAATTTTTTTATGTATTTTAAAAGGTATAAATATTAATATCATTCAAGTATAATAGATTAGGTGTAAGTGTATTAATTGTTAGAGTAATCCCTCATAGAATTGAAACAGAATATGATTTCTGGACATTTCTTCTTGAAAAAGTTGGGATAGCCAAATATAATAGACTAGATGTAGTCAGAAGAACAACTGTGCTATTTTAGGTTCTTCCGAGTTGGTGAGGATCATTGAATTCATTACAAGAACACATAGTAAGATGTACTATCTACATTCAATTTCTTGGGTTAGTGTAAATGGGAAAATCCCAGTAGTATTCAAGGTGGCATTACCCCTCAGGTGAGACTGGCACAGTGAATCATCAGCCTAGAATGGGGTAGAACAATGATGCTTTTCAGATCAAAACATGAAAAGAAAAGATAAAACAATGCTCTGATGAAGGTTTTGTTTTATTATGGTTATAATAATCTCATATACTAGGTAGGATATATCTCTTTTTCCTATATATTGAAAAAGTTTATGAACAAAACATTTTACTTATTTATTAAAGTTTGTGAAATTTACTAATAAAAGTAACTCCTACCATATTTTTATCATGTTTTATTGTAATAGCATACAAATAACATAAAATTTACCATTCTTGCTCTTTTTAAGCATACATGTCAGTGATACCAAATACATCTGTAGTGTTGGGTTACCATCAACATCATCCATCTTCTTTGAGACCATGAACCTTGCAGCACTGAAATCTTATGTTCATTAAACAGTAGCTCCATGTGCCTACTACCCAATCCCTCACCACCACCATGTGACTTTCTGATGCAGATTACTCGGAATACCTCAAACAGAATCACACAGTATTTTGTTTTTTCCTTTTGCTATTTCCTTATTTCAATTAGCCTTTCATTTTAAGGTTTTATGCACATTGTAGCCTATGTCAGAATTTCCTTCCTAATGAAGAATGACTAAGAAATGAAACAGGAGAGATCACAACAGACATAATTGAAACTGGAAAAATCATCAGGACTTATTTCAAAAGCCTCTACTCAACAAAACTGGATAATATGGAGGAAATGGATGAATTCCTGGACACATACCACCTACCAGTCCTAAACTCAGAGCAGATTAAACTCCTAAACAAACCTATCACACCCATTGAGATTGAAAAGGTAAACAAAAACCTTCCCCCAAAAAAAGAGTCAAGGACCAGATGGCTTCTCAGCTGAATTCTATAAAACCTTTATGGAATAACTGAAACCAATTTTTCTCAAACTGTACCACACAATCAAATAACAGGGAAAGCTCCCCAACTCCTTCTATGAAGGTAGTAGCACCCTAATACCAAAACCAGGCACTGATGCTACAAGAAAAAAAAAAAAAATATATATATATATATGCCTATTTCCCTGATTAACTTAGACACAAAGATCCTGAACAACATCCTCACAAACTGATTTCAACAACACATCAAAATCATTATCCACCTTGATCAAGTAGGCTTCATCCCAGAAATGTAGGGGTGGTACAACACGCTGAAATCTATCAATGCAATACAACACATAAATAAGCTTAAATACAAAAACCACATGATCATTTGACAGATGAGGAAAAGGCCTTTGACAACAGACAACATCACTTCATGATCAAAATATTGAAGAGAATAGGCATGGACAATTTATATCTCAACATAATAAAGGCTATATATAAAGCTCCTAAAGTCCAAATAATACTAAATAGGGAGAGACAGGGTGTCCACTCTCAACTCTGCTCATCAACATAGTACTAAAAGTCCTAACTCAAGCAATAAGACAGGAGAAAGAAATAAAAGGGCTACAAATTGGAAAGGAAGGAGTTAAGTTATCCCTATTCACAGATGACCTGATTCTATACATAAGAAACCCAACAACCTCCATTCCAAAACCCTTAAAGGTTATTAACTCCTTCATCAAAGTAGTAGGATACAAAATCAATGCACAAAATCAGTAGCCTTTCTATATGCAAAAGACAATAATACAGAGAATGAAATGAGGAACACTATCCCATTTTCAATAGCATTTCATATGGAATGGCAGAAGGACTAACATATACAAGCATATACACAACAAAAGAAACACCTCTGGATGTATCACTATACCTGATCTACAGCTATATTATAAAACCATAGTAATAAAATCTTGGTACTGGCATAAAAGCAGGATTATAGACCAATGGAACTGAATCGAGGACCCAGACTTTGGGTCAAGTACCTATAGCTACTTGATATTTGATAAAAAGCCCTAACAAAGCAGGGTGAGAAAAAGACAGCATCTTCAACAAATAGTGCTGGACAAACTGAATAACCATATGCAGGAAAATGGAACTCAATCCATACATCTTATCATCTACCAAAATCAAGTTCAAATTGATTAAAGACCTCAATATAAGACCAGAAATTTGGCTACCACTGGAAGAAAAACATAGAAGGAAGTTTCCATGATGTAAGTGTGGGAAAAGACTTCCTGAACAAAACACCAGTAGCTCAGGAACTGAAGTAATCACTCAACCATTGGGAGTTCAGGAAGCTGAAAAGTTTCTTCACATACAAACATACAATAAGCAGATCCAGCAGATTACCCACATAACAGGAGAAAATTTTTGCCAACTATACAACTGACAGATTCATAATTTCTAGAGTCTACAAAGAACTCAAAAACCTTAACAATAAAAAGTCAAACAACCCACTCACAAAATGGGGTAGACAAATGTACAGGGAGTTCTTAGAGGAAAAAATACAAATGGCAAACATACCCCTAAGAAAATCTTCATTATCCCTAATCATCAGGGAAATGCAAATAAAAATGAGTATGAGATTCCACATTACCCCAGTAAGGATAGCAACATTAAAAAAAAAAAAAATAAGAAATCAAATGATAACAAATGCTGGTGAGGACATGGAGAAATAGGAACCCTCGTTGACTATTAGTGAGAATGGAAGAGGGTTCAAACACTATGGAAAGAAATATGGACATTCCTGAAAAGGATGACTATAGATCTACTAACAGACCCAGTAATTCCCTTACTGGTTATTTACCACAAAAGCTCCATGCCTCAGTTCAGAGAGGTTTGCTCAATCATCTTTATAGCTACTCAATTCATAATATCTAAAAGCTGGAACTAACCCAGATGTCAATCATTGGACAAATGGATAATCAAGATGTGGTATATCTATGCACAGTAGTAAGGAAAAATGACACAGTGGAAATTGAAGAAAAATGGTTGAACTTGAAACAGATCATTCTCAGCACTCACCCAATCACAGAAAGATAATTGTCATATGATCTCACTCATCTGTGGCTCCTACCCTGAATGTACCTGAGATGCTGACATACCTAATAAACATCTCGAGGATCAGACAATAGGGAGAGTGGAGTGGGAGGGGAAGGTAAGTGTTGGAAGGACACAAAACTGGACCTAAATGGCAATGGTACCATAAAATTCTATATCCTAAAAGAGACTAAATGATTGAATCTTCATTAGATCCTTAGAGGGAACACCTGAATCACAGGGCCCTGGAGGGGTTATGATGAAGATTAACTTTAATCTTCTCCAGTATTTTTTTTCTCTTTATCCCTCTTCTCTGTTTATCTTTTGTTTTACCTATCTTTTTCTTCCTTTTTTTTTCCCCTTGGCCCTGGTCTATATCTCCCACTTTGGTTAACATCCACAATGATCTGTTGATCATAATGACCTACAAGGTTTCCCAAAATAAAATAGACTTCTGTCTAAGTATTTGTTGACCCACTAAAGGTTAATGGTAAAACCCTACTGCCAAAGACACCATATGCTGTTAGTACGGAACATGGAGTAGCCTGGCTGGAATCTGGAAGAGTCGGTCCCCAGACAGTCAGCTCATCTAGTGTCACAAGGTGCTACATAAACAACTGGGCAAAAATGACCAACACTCAGCAGCCAGAAACCTGACATGATGCTCATACAACTGAAATAGTGGCACACAACTGTGTTGGGTTACCAACTGCTCTTGATTTGGCTAATGGATCCTCTCAGTAGAACAGAACCCAGATCTGGAGCTGGGAAACAAGTCAGAACCATATCCAAAAAATGAGCCTGCTATCCATTATCAAGATCCCACCAATCATGGGCTATCAGAGGGCCTACACCTGTTAAATTCTCTCTAAAATAATGATGGTTATCCCATTTAGGTGGTGCTGAATTCACTCTGTGTTGGAGAATTTGCTTCTCTTTTGCACATGGACACAGAGCCTGTGGAAAGAGTCAGCCCATGGCACCATAGAGTAATTGGGGAAATGAACCATAGTGTTGCTTTCTTGGTGAACCTGCTTCCAGGGCAAGGGTGAAGGAGATAGACACAGAGAACACTCAACTCCTCCCATTCCAGATATCCAGAGAAACAGAGGCTCCCAAGGCCCCTTTACTGAACTAGACCTAAAACGAACCTAACATGGCTCAGAAAAATTTGCAGAAGAGGGTGTGGAAAGATTGTTAGGGACACATGCTTGCACATTATGCAAAGAGACATTGCCTCTTACCCACAACTGATGGCTAACCCCACAATACATGACCCATATTCCCCAGGACAGGGATTTGGCTGAGGATGGTACCAGCATGGCTGTATACCTCTGTGTACATAACTAATTAAAAAAAAAAAAGCAGAAGAAAAAAAAGTGGGATGAAACACAGAAAGAAAAGAATCACTAATATACCAGGACACAAAAATTTCACATTTTGCCTCTCAGGCAACAGATACTGGTTGCATCCATGTTTTAGTCATTGTAAATTGTACTGTTATAAATTGATATTGTATGTATGTAAGTAGAAGAATAGATTAACAGGGGTGAAAAGGCCCAAAGTGAGGTCAGGGGAAGAGATTGAGTACAGGAAAGGGGGAGGGAGGGCTAATCAAAATCTAAAAGGATACAAATAAATCATATGGAATCCTCCAGTTTTGGACAATGGAACAACACTCAGGAGCCATAAATCGTTGTTAGAAAATTTTCAATGCCAGGGATGGGATACCTCCAGTGAGTTGATGGCTAGGAAGGCCCCTGATGCCCCTAAAACATTATAGGCCATTGCCAAGGCCCTTGGTTTCCCACCAGGAATAGATGGTAAGACCCTATTGCTGAAGACTCCATATACTTGGGCTGCAAGACCACTGAGAAATCCTGCTGGAACTGAGCAGATAACTGTTTAGATTTATATTCTTTCATGGTTTAGTTCTGTTGTGATTTGTGCTGTAGGAATGTGACCATTTCTTAGGTCATAGTACTCTCGTACAAAACTTGCAAAAGCAAGAGAAATTTTCCACCTTTATTTTAGGTTTTATTATTGCCTTGAAGCTCCTCTCTTTCCTATAATTCCACTGTAATGGTTACTTCTGTTACTGTGAGCCCATACCAGACAGAAGCCAGTTACAGTGGGAAGGATTTATTTAGTTCACAGTTTCAAGAGGTTCATTCCAAGCTCACTTAGCCCCATGCCCCTGGGACAGAACATCATGGCAGAAATATGTGGTAACATCTATTCCTTGGCTCTGCTGACAGGACGGAAATAAAAGTGGTTAGGAATATTCTGCCCTCACAGTCCCACCTGTGGTGATCTTCCTTCAGCTGGTCCACATCCCTCCAGGATTCCCTAACTTATCCAAACAGTACCAACATCAGGGAACCAAGCATCCAAAACATGAGGCTGTGGGGCTAGTTATTGCCACATCGTCACATCCACATAGCTGCCAGTTGGTTCATATTTAACTAAACTCATAAGAAATTTGATACTTTCAAAATATTTTGGGATTTCCTACATATAATTGTTATTGATTTTAATTTAATTTTGTCATGGTCTAGAACCACACAGTACACAATTCCATTAATTTAAAATACATTAATGGAGGTCTGAGCACACAACATGTATTCTATCCTGGCAGATGTTCACTAAGTAGTGAAGCAATAATGCATTATGCACTTCCTTGGTGCACTGTCCAACCAATACCATTCAGCGAACTTTGTTCAATAGTGTTCTTCAAATCATTTGCAATTTCTTTCTTTTTTTTCTTTCTGTTTGTCTCATATCAAACATAGCCATTGTACATATTAGGCAACCCATCAACCACTGAACTATATCTCCAGACCTCACTTCTTTATTGATTTATATTTTCAATATCTCTATGAAGTACTTAGAGAGATGTTACAATATCTTATGATGGCTGAAAAGTTGCTTATTTCTATAAATTTCCTACTTAGATTATTCATATTGAAGTTCTTGCACTACACACGTTGGTGTTTACATCTCTTCCTGTTATGGCATTGTACTGCAGTAGTTCTTACCATAATGAAAATCTTCATGTACATCGCCCTGGCACCTTTCGTCTTGATGTCTATTTCACTTCATATCACTTTGGCAAAGTGTACACTGGTAATTCCAGCACATGGAAGGTGGACCAATAGGACCAATACTTTGTGGCAAGCAAGAGAGTTCAAGGCTGACATGGGCTACATTAGACCCTGCCTTTGAAAAAACTAGAAACTTGTCAAACAAATCTTTTTACTTATTATCCTTTTTTCTAGTAATTTAATTATTATAGACTTTACATTCATATCAAGAAGAGTACATAATTGAAAATTAGTTTTAAAAATGATGCTCAAGCCAGGCATGGTAGTGCATGCCAATAATTCCAGCACTTAGGAAGCAGAGATAGGAAAATCACCATGAGTTTGATGTCACCCTGAGACTGCAAGGTGAAATCCAGGTCAGCCTGGTCTAGAGAAAAACTGCATCATGAAAAACCAAATATTTTTTTAAAATGCTTAAGCTAGGTGTGATAGGGGATCACCATGGGTTTGAGGCCACCCTGAGATAACATGGTGAATTCCATGTAACCTGAGCTGGAGTGAGACCTTACCTTGAAAAACTGTGTGTGTGTGTGTGTGTGTGTGTGTGTGTGTGTGTGTATACATATATATGTGTGTGTGTATACATATATATGTGTGTGTGTGTGTATACATGTATGTGTGTGTGTGTGTGTGTGTGTGTGTGTGTGTGTGTATTTAAGATATCTGCATATTGAGTTTGAGGCCATTCTGAAACTACATAGTGAATTCCAGGTCAGCCTGAACTAGACTGAAATCTTTCCTTGCAAAAAAAGATAGTTGGAAATTTACTTCACTAAATGTAATATAATTATAGATATGATTTGAATAATATTTGTAATTTTTAGTATCCACACCTTCTGGGTTTCATTATTTATTTCTTATCTTTTCTTCAAATTGTTTGTGCAAGTCTGTGTGTGTGTGTATGTGTGTGTGTATGTGTGTCTGTGTCTGTGCATGTGTAAATTCTATTCATATTCTCTATTTCCTTTCTTTCTAACTTGTTATTATGAAATTAAATTTTTATCTCTATGTCCCTAGTATATTTTAAAATTAGTAATGGTGTACACTGCACACACTGTAGAAAATTTTCAACTGTACAAGTCATTTTAAATATACCCAGAAACATACATTCTAGAACCACAAAGCAATGCTATTTTCTGATTTAAGAAATCAGGAGTATTGTAAGGAAAGAATTTTTAAACATGTGTTTATATTTTTAGTCACGTAGGTGTACTATAAGTGTTGGTTCACCAGGGTCTCTTGCTACTGAAAATAACTCCAGACATAAGTTTGGTTTGGTTTTATATGGGTGATAGGGCATCAAACTCCAACTATCAGACTTTACAACTGCCTTTAATCAGTGATCCATCTTCGAAGTGCTTAAAAAGTAGTATTTTATTTTATTCATTTAAAAAGTAGTATTTTACTTTATTTTATTTAGGAGATAAAAATATATATAGAGAGAGAATGGGTGTGTCAGGTCCTCTAGCCAGTGCAAACAAACTCTAGACACATGTACATCTGACTTTAGGTTCTGGGAAGTCTAAGCTGGGTCCTTAGACTTCATAAGCAAGGACCTTAACCACTAAGACATCTCTCCAGCCCCAAAATAGCCTTTCATACTTATCAAGATATTTTACATTTCCAGTTTTATTTCTTTATGAGAATCTATACTTCTATATGGCATTATCTGTATTCTGGTAGCAAAATCCTGATTCTTTTTTTTTTTTTTTTTTATTTTATTTTATTTGAGAGCAAGAGACACAGAGAAAGACAGATAGAGGGAGACAGAGAGAATCGGAGCGCCAGGGCTTCCAGCCTCTGCAAACGAACTCCAGATGCGTGCGCCCCCTTGTGCATCTGGCTAACGTGGGACCTGGGGAACCGAGCCTCGAACCGGGTTCCTTAGGCTTCACAGGCAAGCACTTAACCGCTAAGCCATCTCTCCAGCCCAAGCCCCTGATTCTTATTTAACCATCTTTTTGTTTCTTCACCTGAAGATGTAGGGTGACTTTATAGAGATTTTCTATGGATATTTCTTATCATCTGAAAAAAAAATGTTTGTTCAACATCTTATGATCTATATAGCATTTTGTTTTGACATAAATAATTATGTGAAAACTCATTAGGTTATAAGCAATGCATTATTTTTGTTTATATAGTTCATTTTTTTTCCTCCTAAGGTGATAATTCATGTTTTTCTTCACAATCTTGAGCATTTTTATAGTAGTTACTTTAAAATTTTGTTCTTTGTCTCTTGGTAATTCTATCATTTTGGGGATTCTAGACTCATTGACTGACTTTTCTTCTGGACAAATCATATATTTGTTATAAGTATATGTAATAATTTTTCACTGTTTGTTGTAAATATATAAAGAATACTTTAAGCTCATAATATTTTTCTCAAATTTATTTACATATGCTTGAGCAGACAGGTTAATTATGGATGGGTGTTCTTTTGTTGTTTGGGGGGGGCTTGTTATAAGAATTTTTAGAATAAAAAGAAAGCAGTTTGTTTCATAGAATAGATTGTTCTTAATCATTTGGAATGAAATTTCTGAGAGAATTTCAGCAGGTACATTAACCATGGTTGTTCAACTGTGTCTTTCCACACTTGCTATCAGAGGTATAAATGTCCCCTGGTCCTGCAGGAGCTTTTGGATCCTTCTTACAGGTCTTGACTAGGTTTACTTTTGTAATAAATTGCACTGTCCAGTGGCTTAAAGATAAACTTGGATTGCCGCAATTTTTCTTAGTAAAACTCACACATTTAGAACATTCTCTTCCATAGATCCAAGCCTAGTTTACCTCCCTAATCTTTGATCATGTTATATTTAACTTGGTAAATTTGCCATCACTTTTTTTGGAGTTACAGTCCACACCAAGTTCCTAAAAATGAATCTATGCAGAAAGCCAAGGTCATCACTAGACTTTCCTTATTTGTTTCCTTTGTTCTTTAAAAAACAACTTGAAGTTTTTTGTCCAGTATCTAAAAGCTTTTTTTTTTTTTTCCTGTATTGTGTCCATTTTCCCAGTTGTTATAGGATGAGTTTAAATATCAGTTTTTCAGTCATAGCCAGAATAGCATTTTCATTGTTATATATATCTTTATGATTTATCATATATATGCATATATATACATATATACATATGATTACTTTCCATGCTGATATATAATTAAATGACATGTGTAGTATTTGAACTATTTTAATTGCCAGTGCATAAAGTAATGAGTAAATACATGTCTTATGATACTCATTTGGTTTCATGCCTTGATCAGTTTGATTCATTCACCATTCAACAGTGTGTATCTGGTACTGTGCTCAGCACCTTATTCCAGTATTCTATTCATTTCACACTATGACTCCATGAAATATGTATTGTTATACACTTTGTGGCAGAAGATGTCAGCCACAACATCAAATTCCATTCATTGCCCGCATTTGTAATTGTTGGAAAATAGTTCATATGGTTGTCTACATACCATCTATGTCTCTCACCTTAATACAATGGCAGAGTTCAATTGTTGAAAAAGAAAGTATATAATCTGGAAATCCATTTTACCAAATTATAAATAGCCTATTATTATCTGGATGTCCACAGAGAACATTTCCACAAAAAATAAATAGGGAAATGAGGCAGAGAAAAATTATTTAATTTGAAGACACTCTTATTAAGACAGTTTGTCATATACTAAAAATTTTCTCATTAATGCCTAACCCATCTGCTCATGACTTTTGACAAAATAATTCTCTTAACTCTTGTTCAATCTACAACATCATGAAGGAATTTAACACAAAGTTTCCAAAGATGAGAAAATTATTCTGACAATTTGTAAAGATTTCTTCTCTCTTGAGAATGCTTAAAGTTTTCTTCCATTCCATTAATTTTGAACTCTCTAAGCTCTTCTCTTCTTTCTGAGGAGCATTTCTTGATTGCCAAAGCACAAAGTCAGTGAATTCTTAATGTTTTAAAAATAATGTAATTCTACTTATGCCTTAAGTGTAACATAGTTAGGTTACATGTGGGTCTCTTCTCCTGGAGTAGTCTGAATTATTCTCTACTTTTATCTTTGTCCTTATACTATGCACTTAGCTCATGATTAGCGATGAGGTCACTGAGACATAACCATACTAATAGTAAACACCAAAGAATAGGCCTTACACAAGCACCTCTATTACCTCAGACAGTTGATGAGTACTGGTTATGTCACACTGTGGAAGAACAGCTCTGTCTCCATTCATGAAACTTTACAGTCAACTGCCAAAGTAAAAGATTAAACAACTAAGTAAATTAGGATTGGAGGAAAGCTGATTCTAGTCTTGTTCTCAATAACTCCCACTTAAGAAAGATGCCCAAAATTCTCTTTCACCTCCTTTCCCAATTACCCCACTCTCTTTCCCTAAATGAAAAGCTTGCCTTGTAATATGCCTCCCTTGTTCTTAGTGACAATAAATTTCATTTTCTTTCCTAAGAACAAATATTCCTTCCACAATATAAATCAAGTTTCTTCGCCTACTTCCCCAATTCTCCACCTCACCAAGTTCTACAATCAGCAGAATACAAGTTTAGAAAGTTATGAGCAAGCAAAAATGGAATTTGCTTTGGTGTGTGAAAGCAGATAAGTGAGTTGCCAGTAGCCATCTATAAGACAAGTATTTTAGACTGTTATTAAATAATTACATAACAATGGAATCACTTCATGTTGATTGTAACCAGTTAAAGACTATCTATGAATGCATAAGGTGGATCCAAATCTAGTTTCACAAATGTGCTAGCACGTGCTCTCTCTCTCTCTCTCTCTCTCTCTCTATACATATATATATATATATATATATAATACATATATATATATATATATATATATATATATATATCACATATACATATGATGTCATACATAGGATGTCAGAGGACAAAAGAAGAAAAGTTTAAGTATTAAATAGACAGTTGTATTTTAAGATCTCAGGCTTGATATGTGACTATGAATGAGGTTAGTGATAATATGAATCATGAGAATACATTTGTTAATCAAAAATGTTAGGGTGTAATAGAAAAGGAAAAAGTTTGTATGAGAAATAAACATTTCCAATACAAAATATTTGTATAGAACAGAAGAAATTAATTAAGAAGAATCGAGAAAAGTACACTAGAGATGAGGATTATAATAGCAAAGCTCCAGTGAGCTAGATGGCCAAACCTGCTTGGAGAGACCCTGAAACATGTAACAGTACTAAAAAGGCCAGTGAGGAGAGACCCTATAACATTCAGTTTTTCCATCACAGACGTGAGTGCTCCTTTCTTCTTTTTATTTAATTCCATATTTTCAATCAGAAACTATTGGATTTCAGTGAAATTTGAAATACATAGTTTTAATAGACATTGTTGTTATATACTGCTAATTTTTAGAAAGAACAAACAATCTATTATAGGTGAGACACTTGAAAGATACTGGGAAAGATTTCACTTTGGTTACTTGTGATTATGAAGTTGACAACCTTTTGGAGATACAGTGGTTAGAGAAAGAGAGTGATAAGTTTTATCCACGGAGAAATGAATGTACAAAATAGTTTGGTCTATGCTTCTAAATAATGCTTTTCTAATGACAACATATAAATTCCATATACTTCATAAAATCTTGAACACAAATTATTAAATGTTTTATTTTATTTTATGTTTTTGGGGGGCAGGTTCTCACTCTTGCCCAGGCTGACCTGGAATTCATTATGTAGTCTCAGTGTGGCCTTGAACTCATGGTGATCCACCTACCTCTGTCTCCCAAGTGCTGGGATTAAAGGTGTGTGCCACCATGCCCAGCCTTGAATGCTAATTTTTAAATTTGCTTTTTCCTCTTGGTAATATCAGCCTTTCTATGATAAGAACCATCTATTACAACATGATTATATTGCATTTATATATAAAAGATCATGTATTCATTCAATTGTGTTAGTCTGTATGTTATTTCAGTTGCTTATTATTTGTTCATTGATAATGAAAACATGATGTCAGATGTGAAGTATTTAAAGTATTATATATGGAAGAAAATGGAAATTTGAAAGACTATCAATTAAGTCATTTGATGTGGGAAACTATCAAAAACTTGATTTGCTGGAGAGATGGGTTAGCAGTAAGCACTTGTCTACAAAGCCAAAGGACCCAAGATCCATTATCCAGGATCCACACAAGCCAGATGCACAAGGTGGTGCATGCATCTGGAGTTCATTTACAGTGGCTGGTGGCTCTGGTTTGCCCATTCTCTTCCTCTGCCTCTCTCTAGCTTTCTCTCTCTCTCTCTCCCTCTCTCTCTCTCTCTCTCTCTCAGTAGAAAATTTTTAAAAGTATTTTTAAACTCTTCACATTGGTACTGGTGAGGGACCATCTAAGCCTAGCTTCCCCATGTGATGTGTACAGAACCAAGATTTAATGTGTGTCAGCCAAACAACATATTAGTATTTAGAGCATTGTATCCCCAAATAGAATGGACCTCTCCTGATACACAGTAGAATGAAAGCAAGGTCTCAGCTTCCCTGAGGTTTGAGGGGCTTATGATCCAGTTGTCTGTAGACAGATAGATCATTTCCTTGAACAGTAAACACTTCTCACAGTTGCCCAAAGCTACGTTAAGGAAGCAGCTTTGTTGCGGGCTTCTGAACTAGCCAGCCTAAGAACAGAAAGTCACCCAGAGGAAAAGCAGTCCACACTGTCATGTTTCTTTTAAGAGCCTTTTCCTAGAGAAATTCTCTACACTTTATGTCATCCAATACTCATGTCCTTCTCTCTTAAGCACCATCAACATAGAAGTCCATGAGTCAATGATGATGCACTTCCTGGTCTCTTTTTGGGTTAGAAAATTCCATATAGCTCATTTGGCATCTCTGACTCCTAAGGAGACTCCTTTGTTTCCCTTAACTTTTACCTCTGCTGGGGAAAGTGGAGGTGACAATAATTTTCATTCTCCATAACACGCAATGATTTTGAATATGACTTACTTTCTACCCTAGGGAAATAACATGGAAATATAGCCTAATAATAAACAATTCCTAATTATTGGAACAACTGTCTTTAAACAGTATTGAGTTTTGCATGTTATCCTTAGTTGCTCATATGCCAAACAGCATCTGGTGATAGAAACGGAATGATTAATTGTATAGTCTTTACTGACCTTTCTTGATTCTTGACTGCTTCCCCATCCTCCTCATGTAGTGAATCCTAATTTCTCAATATAATGACAACTACAATAAAATATGTTTAAAATGTTCAAAGAAGGAATGACTAAGCATTGATAAGTTTGGGAATGATATGCATATAAATAATTGGAATAGGCTCACAGCAGGAAGGAACATATTTGAGGAGAAGGTAATGGCACAGAGACCCTCAAATAGAAATAAATATGATTAGTTTCATGACAGTGATACTAGACTCATGTTTGATTTTAGAAAACCTGAAGATTAATTATGGAATCATATGATGGGGGTCAAAATCAAACTTGGTTCAACTTAAATGCCAAATAATGTAGCTGACCATTGTAATATACTAAGCAATAAATGAACTGAGACAAGTTGTTCTTAGAGTAGTTTTCCTGTATTTCTCATGCTGAGGCTGAAAGGTTATTCATTTAGTTTTCTGCTTTTAATTTATGTGCTTATTTCATAATTGATTTTATGATTGTCTTATGTAACTACTAACTTTCAGTGTGTGTGTATGTTTATGAAAAGCTCCATTGTAGACCCATGAGGCTTCTGTTCTGGGTGAAACTACTAAAGATATAATTTGCAGGTGCCTCCTAGCACCTTAATCTCTATAGACAAGACAGAGCCCAGCCCTCACCCCATGAATAGTCACAGGACAAAGCCATAAGACAATCTATGCTCCAATAAGGAAGGCCAGGATTCCAGACCAGGCATTATTTGCAAAGCACAAACTTTTTTTTTTTTTTTGCCAATTCTGAAGTGAATTAATTAATTGAAGACCAATCTTAGGTGAACTTTCTTACTTTCCCTTTCTGTCATTTTTTCTCACAATAGTGCATGTGTTAGAACCCTCAGGGAGCAATAAAACACTTGGATAAGCCAGTTGTAGATTAAATATAGACTCCCTGTGGCAGCCCTTATCTCCCTCCTCCCTCCTGCATGCAAAAATGTAGAGATGGGATTATTGCCACAGCTGTGCTTCCTAGAAGACCAATCAATGCAGCTATAAGGTCTGAAAGGCAGAAGGATTTTCAGTTCCAAGGATTTTTTTTTAAGTGATAAAAGAAAACTGTTCAGAAGTTACAATGCAGTTAAATCTCAATACCTGCTAAAGGCAGAAAATAAGTTTATAAAATTTGGCCCCTTGTACTATTTATTTGTGGCAAACACTAGGTGGAGATTGATAGTCCCTATCTATATGAGTCCAAAAAAATGAAGTCAAGTTCTCTGAGAATATCCATCCTTTACCAAAATCTTATTGATTTAAACAAAACTAGATTCAGGTTCAAAGCCATATTCATAAATTGTGGATGTCAACCTCTAATGGTTCTCAAGGTAAGTACTAGGATACATTATGAATGACTGATCTAAATTCATAAAAGAAGTTTCAATAAAACAAAGGGAGCTACAATTGTGAGGTAGGCTAACCAATTGTCTTACTGGTTATGATGTTGTCTTCCTCTGGGACACTTGTCACCAGTCACCTTGAGGCTTTGGGGTCTGGTCTTCTCTCACATAATCTCACACCCTGGTGAGGCTAATATGAAGCTACCCAGGAGGCAAGGATAAAAGTACACACTTGCCACAAATTTGAGGACATTATCTAGGTGTTTCTCATATAGACCTAGTTATTCTATCAGCCCAGACATACTGAGACTGTCAGAATGCCAAAGGCTGTGTGAGCAAGTCAGGCTCAGCCCTGTCTTCTTGGAGCTTCCTACAGTTGAAAGTGTAAGTACACTACACATTATGTTGATTTCCTATAATTCTTTCTAAGAAAAGCAGGGATGCCAAGGGGAAGTTGCAGTCCTATTAGTGGGGTTGGTGGTCTTCCCATCTGCTCTGTGTTGGAAGGTGGAAAGGAATGAATGTCAAGTGAAATGTGACCCAAGGAGATGGAAAACATGAATAAGCTCAGACAAATATACAATGGACCCAAATGCTTTCCTTTGAGAAAAGACACAGAATGAAGTGTCTCAGCACACCTAGCTTGATGAAGATGTGATTAAAACCTGTATGTTTGTGAACCAGGCCTCTGCTGCTAGAAGATGTAAAGGAGGGCATTTGAGTTCTTTAGAAGCATTCCTCAAACGGTTTCTTTTTTCTCTCCCTTTTGCAGTTTGTCTTGATATTGTTAAGTGAAATTGTGTCTGCCTTGTCATGATTAAAGTAGAGTGATAAAAATTTGCATCATGTATCTTGACAAAACTTTCGTATTGAACTTAGGATCCCATTGGATTAAATTTTTTAAAAAATGCTCATTCTAACTAAATGAAAGACCTTAATGAGACATAGAAGATACTGATAGGAGAAAGAGATGCATTATAACACTCCTATGACACAGAGTATAACATTTGAAGGTAGTTCTGGGTGACTAGCCAATGTACATCTTTCTTTAATGTTCATATTAAAATAGCACAGTGATGGGATGCTGAGGAGGGTACCCTAGGAAGCTCAATTACATTCTCAATTAATGTTTAGATATATTGGATTACACTGCTTCTTTTCCTCTCTTGGCTAAGATAATAAGGGTTTCTCTCTTTCATGTAGCTAAGCCATTATTCCTTCTTAAGCAATTATTTTGCAAATGAATTTAAAACTCAACAAAACATCCCTGTTAGATATTTTCAATAAAGCCTGAAAGTCTTAAGAAATCTGAGGTTATATCATCAATGCCTTTGTTGTTCTTCTTACACATGATTTTAGTGATAAAGGGACTTTACAGAAACAAGGACTTCAGTGCTGGCTGCAGCTGCATTGGACTAACTATGGCCAAGAATCCAGAGACAGTGAGGGTACCCAGGGAGGATGTGCACCAATGCTCCCCCCATGCTCTTTGCCATAGAATCATATTACTACACTATACAGGCTAAAACGATGCAGATGAATGTATTATTTCACATTTTCTTTGCCATAATTTTAGAATCACTTGCTTCGTTCTACTTGAAAATGAGAGTGGAGAGATATTTCAGGAATGTGGGACGTGGGCCCTAGCGCCGTCTTCTCAGCAGAAAGCTGTGCGCAATGAGAGCGAAGTGGAGGAAGAAGCGAAAGCGCGGACTGAAGCACAGGCGGAGAAAGAAGAGGCCGAGGTCCAGGTGAGCGCGCGAGCCCCCGCGGAGCAGGAACAGGAGCGCTGCGGGGCGGGGCCGGGACGCCGGGCTGGGGCTTCCACCGCGTGAGCGCCGGGAGCCTCGATGGGCTTGGGCCTGGCCTATGACCGACACGGTCCGGGTTGATGGCTTCCACCTGGACCTCTGGCACTCTGGACTGGTTCTGTTCTCGTTTGTGGCCAAGTGTAACTCGTGTACAGTAAACCACCTCTTTCGCTCTCGGCTGGAGAATCAAAACCAAATTAAAAAAAAAAAAAAAAAGAATGTGGGACGTATAATGGGGTGAAACCGTCACCCAAGTATATACACAATGCCAAGTGTCCTGTCACATTTGCCACGTTCCATTGGTTTGAAGCAATTCTCAAGCCCATCCATACTCAAGGGCATAAACTCTCATGAAGACTTGAGCAACAGGAAGTGGAGATCATCAGAGATCTTGGGATAATCTCTGTCCAAAGGCAACTCAATAGCTCTTTTTTCCCAGATATGCAAACTACATTGACATAAAACCAAAGTCCCCAAGAGTCTCATATCAATATAACTGCTCAAAGTCCAGGATCTTAAAAACTCAACCCAATCATGCCCCGAGGAAGACAAATCTACTTGGACATAGTCCTTAGTAAGTCTTAGGGTACCTTAATATTGGTTTGAAAATTCTTTATTAATCAGACACCAGGTCTCCTAAATTCCCCTCATCTTGCTGAATTCTCTTCCTGAGGCTTAACGGAAACTTGGAAACTTGAATTCCTATGGTAGGGACTGTGTATTTAATGATGATATCTCTAGCAAATTACCCAGTGACTTGCAAACACTAGTGGTGTATTGATAATGTTGATGGACTAATGAACAAACTTAAATAGTTGATTAATAATCATAGTCAAAAAGAGTAAGTTAACTTGGAAATTACAGTTGCATTTTATCAGTCAAGCCCTTACTATTATATTTCTCTTGCTTAGTGGATGCCTGCTATTTATAAAATATTTTTCTGAAATTAAAATCCCAACCAAGATTTAAATGATGAGAAAACGGCAGGATCAGTTGATTCTTCAAACGTGCTAATAATGTGCAAATTATCAGTGACTATACCACTGAATATGTTGAATTATATTTCTTCTAAAATTTTTCTACCTCTTACTAAATGAAGGCATCAAATCAGTGTCATTTTTATATAACATTATAAGTCAAGTAATTTAAGTGAGATGCCTTGAAGGGCATGAGTTGTATTTTTCACCCAATGAAGCATTCTTCAATTCAAAATATCTATTGAATCCCCATCAATATGTAGGAAACCAAGGGCATATCAGAAAATAACCAAAAGAATGAATGCTGTAAAAGACATCACTTTGGCTTATGATAGAGTATATGAAAGAGGAGATAATAGAGGCTAGCAGAGAAGTTGTCGAGTAACAGTGTTAGAGATCATAGTTCACAGCACATACAGATACACATAAGAAGGAATGACTGCTAGGCTCAGCTAAGCCTTGAGGATTAAGAAAATCTAACTATGTACTCAGAAAAAAATGTGTGGGGAAAGTGAACTCCATCAGAGAGAAAGAAGAAAAGGTACAAATTTGCCTGGGAGCAGGAAAGATGCCCACCTTACTCATGTAGGCAGGGGAAGACAGGTGGAGTAGCGATGGGACGTGCTGTCTCAAGAGTTGTGGGTAAGAGGAAGGCACACACTAGGGGTGGAGGTCCCTTTCAGTTCAGAAAAAGTTTGGTTATACCCGGACAAATGGAAGTTATTTCAGATCTCCCTGGCTGAGTTAGGATTTTTTTTTTTTTTAACATCACTATTCCTTCTGAATGTTGGAAGGTTACAATATCATTGAGAGAAGAACAAAGACCTGTAAGGAAGCTGTAGTGTAATTGCTGCTATAACTGTAGATGCCTCAAGAAAAAAACATGACTTCCCCACTATCTAAGGACAGGAATAATGGGAGGACTAATATAAGGAATGACAAAAAAAAAAAAAAAAAGGGATAGAGAAATTGCACATTCCATGATTGCTGCTATACAAACAACTGGCAGTGCTGTATTTTATCCTGAAGAGTTGGCATGTTGTAAAGTCCTGGTAAAGAATCAAGTATTCCAATTTTAAAAGTCTACTGACAGGAAGCATATGAGAAACGTGTGAGACAGCCATAATGTCAGGTTGACATGCAAATCTGAGATAGATATCATAGGAAAACCAGGGCTGGATATGTACAACCAGGAGTTATCCACATAACACATCACTGGAACAATTAATATATCTGTGGGTCTCCTCTTAGAATGGTAATAACATACTTTTTACACTAAGAAACGCCTAAATGAAATAACGAACTGAACAGCACATTATGCTTACTTTGAATCAAGTTGGGGGGGGAGGTAGAAAGGAGCTTAATGAAAATAAGTTTCCTGGTTTTGTTTTGCATTTTGTATTTATACTTAGAATCACAGACTGGGGTTGCGGTGAACAGATACTGAGGCAGTCATCTGTGACCATGCTCTTGGAGGCGGGATGAATCCTTGTAAGGAGTTAGGGAAGCATAATTGGCTTAGGGAGAAGGTGAACTGAGACATGTTGTAAAGACCTTCACAGAGATCTGCAACTGGAGTGGCCCTTTTGGGATTTTCCAAATAGCAAATCAAATAGCAAATAGTTACTGGATATAAATAGATTGCAAACAGGAAGAAAAGACTCTAGCCAAAGTGGCTGTGTTGTGTGGGGGAGGTCAATGTTTCAATGTTTTGAAGAGGGACGCAGCAAGTAGCACGCCTGGCAGGAGGGCACCATGAAAGGGGAGAGGAATCAGCAGTGGGGAGGGGATCGCGGCCAAAATAAATTCTACGTACACGCATGAAAACTGTCACTTAAGCCACACACACACACACACACACACACACACACACACACACACACGAAACACTCATTTTGTGTGCTGGCTAAGACTGGTTTTAGCTTGTTCTGTAGCCTGACTCTGAAACATCCTCACCAGGACAGGCTATAGTTGTCCATGAATATGAGTTCTGAGAATACCCTTATAGTTTATACCTTTGCATATAATCCACCGCATTTTCACTTTAGATGGTCTTTGATTCAATCTACACAGGAATTTAATTCAAATTCTTTATTCACTGAGTTTCCTCACAGTCACACACAGACAAGAAGTCAGCTTGGTTCTGCCTGGTGCAGAGTAGGTTCTGCATGGACATGTGCTGATAGTTTCAATAAACAAACATGTGAAGTTCATCATGAATCTTTGAGAGTACTATGCTGTTTAGTAAAGAAAAATCTCAGGATAGAGAAATAACTTACCAGTTAAGGCGCTTGCCTGCAAAGCCAAGGGACCCAGGTTCAATTCCCCAGGACCCATGTAAACAAGATGCACAAGGTGGCACATGCATCTGGAGTTTATTTGCAGTGGTTTGATGCCCTGGCACCACACCCATTCTCTTTCTCTCTATCCTCTCTCTGCCTCCCCCCGCACACACAAATAAATAAAAGGTAAATTTCTCAAAGAATTATAAAGATTATATACTGGATTAAGATGAAATGATAAATAAATATATAGGGTTTACCAGTGCAGAAACATTCTTGGGTGGCTGTCTGGAAAGGCAAGACCAGCACAAGAATGCCTGGGAGCAAGACTATGGGCATACCATCAAAGCACTGAGAACATAGGATAAGCATAATCTACCAACAAGACAAGAATAGATAGCTGATACCCTAGCAGGAGATAAACAAACCCTCACACAGCAGCCAAGGCCCAGGTAAAACCACAGAGGAACTGGTAAGATGAGCAAGAGTGCTGATTCCACGCGCTCCTGATAACCTGAGACAGCGTGATGCAGACAGACACTAAGGACATTGGAGAGATGTCTTAGTGGTTAAGGCTCTTGCTGAAAAGCTTAAGGACCCAGGATTGATTTCCCAGGACCCACATGCTCTACAAGCACAAGGTGGGGCATGCATCTGGAGTTCATTAGCAGTGGCTAGAGGTCCTGGTGTGCCTATTCTCTCTCTTTCTCTAATTAATAAGTAAAAACTAAAACTTTTAAGAAAGAATTTGGGTTTGATATATGAAGGAACAGCAGAAATTATAAATAAATTAATAATGCTATTAAAAATAAAAATGCAAGATTTATTTTATTTTCTGATTTCTTAAATTTTCAGTTATCTGCTTATAAACTTAAGTAAATGTCAGGTGATCTTCCATAATTATATTCTTAGGACAACAGGTTCCATTGGAACAGAGGTGCTATTCTTTAGGAGCAATAAAGAAAAGCCCATTTAACTTCATTAGATTACAACTGAAATTTGGGAAATCTGATGGGTATTTAGCCATATTCCTTGTGACCAACCGACTGCTTGTTCCTCTACATGGGGAGGAATGTTCCAGTATAATGGAGGCAAGACATGAAAAAAAAATAATAATACCAAATATACTGTGTGACATCTTAACAGGGGTCAAAGTGCAATGCGATTCTGTGACCCCTTTGATTGAAGTGATAAATACATGAACAGTGCTTGGATCCTGTGAAGTTGCCACTCTGCTTACCTCGCAGAGCCTGCTCAGTCTGCATTTTAGATGGGCCCTATTTTTCTTTCAAACAATGTGGTGGAAAGTGATTGAGGAAAACATCCAACATTGTGTTTATGCACTCACACACGCATGCCCACCTGCTAACAAACATGCACATATGCACATATATGCACAGCACACACATATACACATGCAGAAAATAAATACATAAATAACACTATCTTGATGTGAATTGAAAACTGCAGCATAAAGATCCTCCCTTGTCAACATGCACTAAAACAAGCTCTTCTTTATTTTGTATTTCTCCTTTTTGTTTAAGGATTTAGACAATTAAAAATACCTGTGATGGAAACCAAAATAGTACTGAGAAATGAAGACCATGTGCTTAATTCCTGTGAGATAGGGTAGGCAGTAAATGACTCCTGTGTCAACTTGAAGATATCAGCATTCATATTTCTCACATGATATGGGCTGTGGACTGTGACCTGACCACATTTATTCAACTAAACCTAATAAAATCCCATGTTTTTTCTCTTCACATCTGTGACATCAAAACAACTTTGAAATTTAGTGTGCTAACCATTGCTATCACTAATCCAAATAGCAGGGTTAAGTAACAGACTGTGATCTAAAAGACTTACATAAGAAAACCATGGTGAGAATATGTATAAAAGCAGATAGCAAGGGCTTTAACCATGTACTTGTTTGAAAGCAGGCAAGTCCTTCTACTTTCTCCCATACTGGGCTACCTTTCTGAAATTTAAATTTTAGGATTAGAGGAAAGGCTACGCCTTCCATGCCAAGGCCCTGGTGAGCTTGCAGTTGATTCCTCCCTTTGCTAACCCAGACATAGGTAAGCCAACCAGAGTAGTCAATGATCAGGCCCAGTGAGTTTGTGACTGGGTTCTACCTCTTCTGACCCCAAATGTGTTGGTTATGGGAGCAGTACTGGCTCTGGACCCTAAGTGGCTCCAGCTCATCCTGTGTCCCCAGTGAAGCCACTGTTGCTACATCTTTGGCAGGACAAAGGTAATATCTCCAGAAAGAAAAATCCCACTTCAAAACAAAAAACAAACAAACAAAAAAGCAACATATTCTCACCAAGTATACCTCATCATATAGTAGAACCACTTAGAGAAAATTTCAGACAAGGAACTTCAAAATATGATTATGATAAATATGTACAATAAGCATAAAGAAAACATAAACAAATACCACACCTAAATTAAATCCAAGTTAACTCAAACAACCAATTAAAAGAACTCAGTAGGCCCCTGAATTAATTTAAAGAGTACACAGACAAATGCCAGGATAAATACCAAGGAAACATAACCACCTAAATGAAATGAGAATGTCAGACCATGAAAGACACCAAGAAAAATTAATCAGAAATAAAAAATGTAGTGGTTCAAATAAAATGCTCCAGGAAAATGCTTCCAAATAGAATCAACCATGTGGAAGAAAGATAGCAAGACTTGAGGAAAAGGTACTAAGAAACAAATCAGAATACCCAAAATCAAGTTCAAACATACACATACACACACACACACACACACACACACTCACACACACACACAAGAACATGAGAGAAATATCACACACCTTTAAAAGACCAAATATTTAAATCATGGGCATACAACAAGAAGAAGAACTTCAGGGCAAATGACATAAAAAATATTTTCAAAAAAAAAAAATCAGATCCTAAGGAGAGAACTACCCCATCATACCTCAAAAGGGCCCCAGGTGAAACAAAGAATAATTGGAGAAACAAGCAATAATGCTGTTTTCTTTGTGAACATGGTACCAGCACAAGGGTAAAGGAGTTCTACTCAGTAGTAAAGAAAAAATGAAACTATGAAATTTACAGGAAAATGTATGGATCTGGAAAAGATTATATTTAGTGAGGTAACATAGGCCTAAAAAGTCAAATGTTATGTATTCTCTCTTATATGTGGATACTAGCTACAAATGATTGTACTTCTCTGTGAGTAGTAATAAAACAACTCAGTGGCAGAGACCAGTAAGCTATAAAGGTGATATAAAGGGATAATAGGATGGGAGTACATGTGTGTGTGTGTGTGTGTGTGTGTGTGTGTGTAGAATGTAGAAGAACCAATTAATGGGAGTAAAACAGCCTCAGTGAGGCGTCAGGGGAAGAAATTGGGTAAAGGAAAGGTGGAGGGAGGGCTACTCAAAATCTAAAAGGAAAGCCAGGCATGATGGTCCATGACTTTAATCCCAGTATTCACTTGGGAGGAAGAGGTAGGAGGATCACCATGAGTTCAAGGCCACCCTGAGACAACATAGTGAATTCCAGGTAAGCATGGGCTAGAGTGAGACCCTACCTTTAAAGACCAAAAAAATAAAATAAATTAAAAGGATATCAATAAGACATGTGGAAACCTACTTTTGTGGACAATGAAACATGCAGAATCTATAGAATGATATTAGAAAAAATTCACTGCAAGGTATGGGATACCTTCCAGTGAGTTGTTGGCCAGGGATATCTCTGCTGTCCTCAAAACATTACAGACCACTATTGAGGCTCTTGGTTTCCCACCTGGAATAGATGGTAAGACTCTATTGCTGAAGACTCTACATACTTGGGCTGCAAAGTCACTGAGAAATCCTGCTGGAGTTGAGCAGAAAATCTCTTCCGCATAGACCAGCTGACAGAAAGCTGGAAAAAGCCATTCTGCATGCAGTTCAGTGGGTGAGAGAGAGAAGTCACAAGTGAAAATACTCAACAGTGGACACTGCAAGCCTTAAATTTGTCCAGCAAAGCCAAATGAGCCAACAGGTGCAATAATGGCATGTCTGTTATGGAGAAAACAATTGCTCTCTAATTGGACTGGAGGACTGCTCCATGGGAGGGAATACATCCCTGATAATGAAAACCTACAACAGGAGTAGTCATGAGCCCTAAGGGTATGATGTCTGTTGGTTTATGGCTAAATGTATATACTATGCTTACCAAACTGCCCCATAAACACTTCTCTTAATGTTCATGCTACTCTCACTTTTGTAGAGAAGCTACTCTTTTCAGATGGCAGTGACCTGGGAATGACTCAGAAGGCACCATGGCACTGAGAAAAAGTGACAGAGAAATGCTCAGCACTGAAATATCTCTACACATCATCCAAGGTTCAGGGTTCACTGCAGAAGAGGGCAGAAAGAAGGTAAGAGCCAAAGGAAGGGTAGGACTCCTTACAACGTGCTTCTCTAGACACAAATGGCCTTGATATCCCATTACCTCACAGTGCCTGACATTGCCTACACAAGACCATCATAATAGGAGGAAAGATGATGACATCAAAATAATAAAGAGACTGAATGAGCGGGAGAAATGTATGATACCGAGTAGAGTTTCAAAGGGGAAAGTAAGAAAAAGGAGGGAATTACCATGGGCTATTGTCAACAATTATGAAAGCTGTCCACAAAAAATAAATTTTAAAAACTTTACAGATATAGATTCTTCTCAGCAGCTCATAGAACCTTCTCTTGAAAAGATTACATAGTACAACACAAGGCAATTTTCAACAAATTGAGTAAAGTTGAAATAACTCCTTATATTCAACCAAAATAAAATAAAGATAAAAAATTAACAAAAGAAACATAGGAAAAATATACAAACTTGGAGATTAGACAACACACCATCAAACAACTAATAGAGAATCAAAAAGTTTCTTGAATTGAATGAAAATGAAAACATACACCAAGAGGGAAGGCCTAAAATATTACATACAAGAGAAGACCATCTGAAGTACAGAACTTAATGAACTACCAAAGGCTTTGAAAAACAACAGAAAGTAAAATCCAAAAGTGCCACACAGAAAGAAACAATTAACTTCAATGCAGAAATGAATAAATTAGAAGTAGAGGAAACAATTTAAAAATTTATGAAACAAAGAGTTATTTCTTCAAAAGATCAAGAAGATTGACGAATTTTCAGCCACTTTAACATAAACAAAGACCCTAATCAACAAGATTAGAAATGAAAAAGGAAATATTACAGTAACAGATTCTAATGGGAGAAGTGTATGGATAATAGTCAAAATTCTATTTCCATTAGCCTGGAAAATTTAGAGGAAATGGGTGAATTTCTTTGCACATATGATCTTCCAAAATTAAACAAGTAAAATGATTGGAGCAGGAATTAAAAAATCTTGGGCTGGAGAGTTGGTTTAGCAGTTAAGGTGTTTGCCTGTGAAGCCAAAGGACCCAGGTTTGATTCCCCAAGGACCCACATTAGCCAGATGCACAAGGGGGCACATGCATCTGGAGTTCATTTGCAGTGGCTAGAGATCTGGCATGCTTATTCTCTCCTCTCCTATCTCTCTCTCTCTTTCTCTCTTTCTCTCTCTCTCTCTCACTCTCTTCATCCTATAAATGTACAAAAATAAAAATATTTTAAAAATAAACTATCTTGCAACCAGAAAAAAGTCGGGACTTGATTAATTCACTGTGGGAATGTATCATATCTTAAATACTTATTTAAACCTACTTTTCAAGTTATTTCATAAAACTAAAAAAGAGGATATGCTCTCTAAATTCTTCGGTGGACTCAGCAATACACTAATAACAAAAACAGACAAAGATGCAGAAAAAGACAATAAAATTGTAGTCCAAAAACAATGACGAACTTTGAAGTAAGACTTTTCAATAAGATCTTTGCAAATCAAATTTAAAAATACAATAAAACATTATGTATCCTTATCAAGTAGTTTCATCCCAAGGATGCAGGAATAGCTCAACATACAGAAATCAATCTATACAACACATCACATAAATAAAAATAAGGTCAAAAATCACATCTCAATAGATGCAGAAAAGACCTTTGACAAAATACAACATCCCTTCATGATAAAAAGAAAAAACATCACTGGAGATACAAGTGATGGAAAGTGATGGAGAGATCCTATCTCAATGTAATAAAGGCTATATATGAAAAACCTAAAGGCAATATCATACTGAATGGAGAAAATCTTGAAACATGTCCTCTTAAGATTGGAAACAAGCTAATGGTATCCACTCTCATCACTGCTATCTAACAAATCTTAGCTGGAACAGTATTATAAAAGAAAGAAATGAAAGTGATATAAACTGGAAAGGAAGAAGTCAAACTAACTCCATTTGCAGATGACCTGTTTCTACACTTAAGAGACCCAAAAGACTCCACACACACAAACACAAAAACCTCTTGAGAGGTGACAAACTCTTTAAGCAATGTGACAGGATAGAAAATCAACACAGAGAAATTAGTAGCATTCTTATATATGAATAACAAGCACATGGAGAAAGAAATCAGAGAAGCAGTTGCATTTGCAACAGCAACAAAAATAAATAAATAATAAAATATATTGGAATATCCCTATCCAAGGAAGTGAAAGACCTCTACAATTAAAACATAAAAACTTTGATGAAAGAAATTGAAGAGGACACAAGAAGATAAAAAGGCTTCCCATACTCATGGATTGAAGAAGTAATGTCATAAAAATGGTTATGCTACTCAATGCATTACACATAAAAAGACTTTTGAGGAAGAAGTAGAATGGAAAAAGACAGGCAAGGTGAAAGACATAGATAGGTCTACGTGGGGACACAAGAAGTGAAGGGAAGGGATAAGAAGGAGGGGAAAGACACACACAAAACCAAACATCTGTAACATACAAACCTAGATCTACGTAAATTCCAGCTACAATTGTTTGAAAAATTAGAATTTGGACAAAAGTAACCTGCTGGGTTGGAGCAGGATACCTAAAGACACATGTTGCTGCAGGTAAATCTCAGTGCCAGAACTAGATTATTACCTGCCTACACACCATGAATTGTTGGTCAGAGGTTGTCATGTTGTCACCAAAACAATGCAGGTTAGTGCCAAAGCAGTCTATTAATCACCAGAACTAGATGGTAAGGCCCTACTGCTAAGGACTACCAATGCACACTAAGAGGCCAAACTGTAACTCAGATGTAACCCCTCTCCCTGCTCTCTAGCTGCCCTCATGCTATGCTGGCTCCTGGGAGAGAAAAGTCTTAATAGGCAGTGGATCCTGAAAGCTGCACTACCACACAGCCAGACAGGATGTACCCACAGGTGTAATAATGTCACACAAGTAATGGGGAATAAACTGCTTTCTGACTGGATTTGAGGGCACTCAGTCAAAACCCCATGGTTTGGAAAGCCATAGACCCTATATGGAAGCTACTACTGTTTTTTGTCTAAATGCAAATGTTATGCCTATCAAAAAGCCTTGTAAATATGTAATTTCATTAACGCTGTTATCATTTTTTGTTAGAAAATCTTCCCTTATATTTTCAGTATTTCAAAGTAGGGTCTCTCTCTAGCCTCGCTCTAGCCCAGGCTGACCTGGAATTCACTATGCAATCTCAGGATGGCCTTGAACTCAAGGTGATCCTCTTATCTCTGCCTTCCAACTGCTGTGATTAAAGGCATGTACCACTACGCCTGGCTGGGAAACCTTCTTTTTACAGATGATGATGAATACTGAGATGTGAGACTCATTAAGGTGTTGAGAAGAGAAAGACAGGTGCTTGGCAGTGGGTGGACCATCTCTATCACACCCATCAGGGCTCAGAGAACCTTACAGTGAAGGTGGTGGAAAAATATGAGTACTGCTCTATCTTTTAGCCCAAGAAGTTTCTTTATAGAGATATCAGTAGGCACTGAGGAGAAGCAAATCAAAATAAGGATCAGTCTAAAGCTCGGCACCAAAGGAGAATTCCACAATGCCCTCCAAGGTTCAGAGAGCATTGTGGCAAGGGTGTGGAAATAGTGTAAGAGCCAAAGGGTGGGAAGAAATAATTTGGGGCACTGTCCCCTCACCATCAACCAAGTGTTACATGCATGGTCCCCCAGAGGTTGCCAGTATGTTCACAAAAGTTGTACTGTTCTGAGACCATAAAAATGTTGACATGGAGGACAGAGGAGGACAAAAAAATGGAAAAGATGTCGAATCAGATATAATACCACTTGAAAAGAGTAGGTTCTTCAGAGGAAAGGTGTGGGGAGAGTGGACTAACGAGGACAATGGGACGGAAATATGATCAAATGTCAGTATATTCATGTAGTTAAGTTCTCAATAAACAATGTGCCCAAAATAAAGTATTAGGATTAGATACAACTAAGGTTTCCTTTATCTGAAACTCTACCACTCACACTGATAAATCCTACATCTCTGACTGGGTTGTGGGATCCTAACATACATTAATATTTATCATTCATAGAAAATGCTAGATCTGATATGACCTCAATTTCTAATAATCTAGGAATGTAATGATTGAGAATTCTATCAAAAATTGGAGGCAACAACCAGTCATTATCAATATAGGCTAGTGGAATTTTTCACTGTTAACTTTGCAATGTTTAGTTACATTATAGGATACAAAAATATCCCAATATTTCAAGGTTCATCAGAATCTTAAGCACACATCTGGTTTCTGTCTTTTCTTTCCTTATCTGTTGTTGCAGTTTTAATCTGTGAAAATAGAGGACAAGATAAAGCAATGTAGAGCCAAGTGTCCTTATTTACGTTAGTACCACATGAATACTGGCTTGTGGCCTGAAAATTAGCTTTAAAAATTAAGTAGAGAGGGACTTGGGAAATAATTCAGTCACTAAAGTGTTTGTCTTATAAACACAAGGATCTAAGTTCAGCACATTAAAATAGTATGCAGCTAGGTATGTTGGTTAGCATGTGAAGTTCCAGTATTGTGGAGACAGATAAATGGGGATCCCTGGGAAATGCTAGCCATTCAGTCTAGCCTATTTGGTGAGTGTCAAGCCAGGGAGTCCACCTGTCTTACAAAAGGTTTATAGTGCTGAGGAATTACACCTGTGGTTGTTCTATGATTTCAATATGTGCACACACACACATACACAAAAGAAAAATTTTTTGGTCTGATTGTCAACTTGAGAAGAAAGATGACTGGACTTTCATTTGGAGAGGGTATAGCTTGTCTTGGAGAAATATTTTTGGATGTATTGTGAGTGATTAATCATACAACCTGTGGAGATGAGCTCAAGCATCTGTAAGTATTTTTTTTTCAAATCAAGAAGGCAATGAATGAATATCTATCCATGGGCCTGCAACAGAAAGAACAAAAAGGAATTCTTAGTTGCTAGTCAAAAATCAACAATCATGTCTACCACCCTAAAATGCTTTTGGAGTTCTTAGAGAAACTTGGAGACCTAGTATCCAAACTGTCTAACATCTTTCACTCCAAGTATAAAGACATTTGTATTCTGGGTAGCACAATTAATTTTTTTGCCCTGAAAGCAATTTCTATGTTGTAGAACTATGTCTAAGAGACCAGACAAAAAACCTTCTAAATAAATAATTCTATGATTTTCAAGTATGACAAATTTGTGAGTCTTTGGTAGTAGTTTAAAGTAACAATTAGAGAAACCACTACCCTAAACCACTACCAGGACAATAAAGGATGTCAAATAGATAGAGAGAGCTAGATGCCAGATACAAGTTGGCAATTCCCAGAGTCAGTGATAAGGAGCTTTGGTGCTCAGGTACTTTATGCTATGCAGGAAAATGCCACCAGCTCCTGAACAAACCAAAGCTAGATGCCCATCTCATGGTTAAAAGTCAATGAAGAACCTCTCTTCTGTCTAATTTTGAGTAGGTATGATCCCATCTTACCAAGTTTGCCAGCGTGTGTCCAATCTTTTGTTTGATTCTCATCCTGGATTCTGAGACAGACATAATTTTAGTTATTCAAATTACTCTAGGTTCTATATCATTTGAGACCTTTGCTTTTATCCTTTGTTTTTATGTTGTTTGTGTTTGTTTTCTTATCTACTAATTCTACACCTCTGCTTACAATTCAACTCTCCATTAGAAAATCACATTGAAACTGGAGAGACCCCATCTGTGTGTTTCAGGGGTGAAATCAAACAGCCCCAAAGACAGGTGCAGCAGCCAGCAGGAAGGTGACCCTGGGCACACAGCAGGTGGATGGAGCTGCACAGGAAATCAGCTGGCAGCAGGCAGGATGAAGGGCAGAAGTGTCCAGGCTGCTACATCCAAGCAGCAAATCAAGCAGAGGCAAGCCAGCAAGGAGGGTGACAGGAGGGCAGAGACAGGCATATGACCTGGAGGAGGAAGAAACAGAAGGCAATTAGCCAGGGAGAGAGGGCAGATGGAGGGCATCCTCAACAATTATCAGGGGAGAGGGCAGCAGGAGTATAATAGCAGGAGGCTGATCTGAGGAGAGAGAGGACATCAGGCTGGTGAAATACCACAGCAGCACAAAAAAAAAAAAAAAAAAAAGCACCAGGTTTGCTTACCTGGTATAAACCATTGGACAGAGAATCTTATCACAGTGGAAGAGCCCTAAATTGTCAATAGTCCCATCATACAACTAAAAGAAGTGATCCCAAGAATTTGTGACTACTGGGATGTGGGTATGTTCCAAGTTCCCCTCTTGAAGCCCCAGAGCAGGAAACATATGCCTTCCCAGTACTGACATACTGACATCTACTCTTTCCATGAGAGTCTGCAGAATCATGTGGTATGTTGATAATTACAGAGAAAATAGAGGCCAGCAGTCTTATCTTAGGCTGTTATAACTAATACCCTCAGCTGGGAGATTTAACAACAGTATAAGCATCCCAATCACTGGAAGCCCAGGTCAGGTTGGTCAGCAATGTCCAGTTCTGGTGAGGGTGGCTTTCTAGATTGTCACTGATCTCTTGTGGAGTTCACACAAGGAAAGAAGCTGAAAGTATCCTCTCGGTGTTATGGTTGAATTTAAAATGACCTCAACAGCTCATGATTTAAAGGATAGGTCCCCAAATGATGCCTTATTTTGAAAGGCTGTGGACATTTTAGGAGCTGTGGGCTAGCTGGAGGAAATAGTTCACTGGGATGGATCAATAGAGGTGTATTATTCCTGGCCACATCCTGCAATGCCCATTCCTAGGCCACCATGCAGGTTGAATGCCTGAAAACATGAGCCAAATAATTCCTCCCTTCAGATGTTTCTGTTTGGTATCTTCTCAGTGACATGAAAAGTTACTAAAGTACTTGGATCTGCTTCTTATGGGGATTAATCCCATGTGCAAGGGTCTCACCCTCATTGCTTTATTACGTACTGAAGTTCCCACTTCCTACTGCTATGATGTTGGCGGTAGTAACATCTCAACATATGAATATTGGGGTCTATCACAGGCACTGATCCTTGTACCACATGCAGTCCCACAGAGATGCTAACTGATTCCAACTGTGTTAGATGGAGGCAAATTCTACTTTCTGGATGTCTTTTATGGGGTCAAACTGTTAGAAACAAGTATGATTTCTTCCCCAACCCAACAATATCACTTTCAGGCTAATATAATTTTCCTTCACAGGGAGTTATGGAAAGTGAGGGAAAGAGACATTGTGCAACCCACCCAAGATGCTTTTGTTTTGTAGAGCTCAATGGTGGTCCAAGTTTGCAAGCCTTCCTTTGACTATTAGCAGACAGTCTTATTATCACCTTCGGGAAAAAAAGTCTTTTAGGGGCTGGAGAGGTGGCTTAGTGGTTAAGCACTTGCCTGTGAAGCCTAAGGACCCTGGTTCGAGGCTCAATTCCCCAGGACCCATGTAAGATAGATGCACAAGGGGGTGTATGCATCTGGAGCTCATTTGCAGTGGCTGGAGGCCCTGGTGTGCCCATTCTCTCTCTCTATCTGCCTCTTTCTCTGTCTGTTGCTCTCAAATAGCTAAAAAAAAAAAAAAAAGAAAAGAAAAAGAAAAAAAGAAAAAAGTCTTTTAGATCTGGGAATATTAATTCCTTTAGGAAGACACATGTTAAATAGTGTTTCTAAGGTTTGAATAATGAGCAAACAGCCTCACCTCTTCTTATCCCACAAGGGCTGTAGAGGGCAGCAGCACGTGATAGTAGTAGTAATCATGAGCAGCTCAGGGTGAAGAGCTGGCTGAGAACCTCCTGCATTAGTGATGTCCATATGCCCTGTCTTGCTGTCTGATCACTCACTCAATCTTGGTGCTGATTGCACACCCTGATCCAAATGAACACAAACCTTTGGGTCATTTTATCTGGCAAAGTGGATCAAGCTGTATACCCATTCATGACACTTGCTCTGTTCTCATCTGAACTGACTTGCTCTTCCACTAAACATAGACAGCTGCACATGTAGTAATGGTCTGGGCTGGTAAATTGTCACAAATTGTCACCTCTGGTGTCTCCTCATAGGAACACCTTACACAAGACTGATGATGTCCTCAGGCAATTCAGTGACTGACAATCCTATGCAGGTTGCTTACACAGTCACATGAAAGGACAGAGGAGATATCAAATTGCAGTTTTCACAGAATCTTCCTTATCCATGATCCAGTTTGATAAAGGTCCACATCTAGACGTCATGTGGGAGGTGGTTGTTGGATAGACAATGGAGGTTCTGCTCCAATTGTTGAAAAGAAAAAAAGATGAGACTGACTGGGCATGATCTCAGAGCAAGTTTCACAAGGGAAAGAATAAAGCACTAAGTATGGAATTGTTCTGTGAGTCATTACTCATCTCCCAGAGGTAGTGTAACCTTGAATAAATCATTAAATTTATAAACTGGAGAATATAATACCAGCCCATTTAACTCATAGTGCTGTTAAGAGAATTAAATATATGAGTATAAATGCTTTGTGTATGAGAAAAGGCTTTGTAAATGTGAGACATTATTGTTATTAATATTCAAAATTTAATCAACCTAGGTACTCCTGTCAGCAAGCAAATATTTATTGTTTTCTGTGAGCTAAGTACAATTTAAGCATGAACTATGGATACTATAGAATGTGTAGTGTTCTGCATCTGCATAAACTCACCAAGAAATCAAAGAGTCAAATATTTAAGATTATAAAACACAGTATTGAGGAAACAATTGAAATGCTGTTAGGAAATTTAGTGTACTTTAGAAAAGACAACATTAGGCTGATGCATCATATTTCAAAAGTAAATTCTCAATTGAATAAAGATCTAAGTAGAAAAATATATAACAATGGCAGAAAAATATTAGAAAACAATTATTTTTAATTTTAATCTATTAAAGGCTTTTCCAATTAACTTTTATATCCTAAGCCCATAAAATTTGATAATTTAGTGCATAAATTTAAAAATTCTCATAGCAAGATATAAGCAAACATAAGACAAATTATCTAAAATGGAATCTTTGTAATTTATATAAAATATTTTCTACTAATAGGCATTACAAACACCTGAAGTAACTTTAAAATGAATCAGATAAAACTGTAAAAACTTTAAGGAGTATTAATTTTCAACATTAATGTAAAAAATTATTAATTATTAGAACAATTATAAACAAAATCAAAGCCATAATATAATATTATCTTTGCCCACAAGGTTGGGACATGTGATTAAAAGTTGTAATCCCAGCACTGAAGAGCTTGCTGAGTGGTTAAGGAACTTGCCTGCAAAGCCTAAAGATGCAGGTTCAATTCCCCAGACCCCATATAAACCAGATGCATAGGTGGCACATGCATCTGGAATTCATTTTCAGTGTCTAGAAGCCCTAGCATGCTCATTCTCTCTCCCCCTCTCTCAACTCAAATAAATAATAAAAAGTTTTAAGTTGTAAGACCATAATTATGTAGTGGTGTGAGATAGCATGAATTCTGTAGGTGGTGAGTAAATTTGACTATTTTAGAAAGCAATTTGTCAAAATGTTACAAAAACTGAAATTGCTGTAGCCTTTAAAACAAAAGCTCATTGCTTAAGAATCTACTCTGAAAGACTTCCAATGTGCACAAGAATATATAGGAGCCAATTAGTTGTGAGAACCTCAATATAACACTGTACCTAGTGACCATTCCTTAATCAAAGGTCAGAAAATGATGTGTCTTGGGCTGGACAGATGGCTTAGTGGATAAGGTGCTTAATTGCAAAGCCGAAGGATCCAGGTTCAATTCCCAAGTACCCATGTAAGCCAGATGCATATGGTGGAGCATGTGTCTGGAGTTTGTTTAGAGTGGCTGGAGGCTCTGGGGTGCTCTCTCTCTCTCTCTCTCTTTCTCTTTCTCTCTCAATAACTAGATAAAAATAACATATTAAAAAGAAAATGGTGGGGCTGGAGAGATTGCTTAGTTGTTAAGGCACTTGCCTGCAAAGCCAAAGGACCCAGTTTCGACTACCCAGGAACCACATAAGCCAGCTGCACAAGGGGGCATACACATCTGAAGTTCGTTAGCAGTGGCCTGCCCATTTTCAGTCCCTCTCTCTCTCTGTACCTGCCTATTTCTGTATATCTCCCTCTCTCAAATAAATAAATAAAAATAAAATATTTTTAAAAAGAAAGAAAAAGGTGTTTCTTGTAATAATGACACTAAAAAAAAATCAGTGAGATTGATATGCAATTATATGGGGAACGGTATAACATATACGACCAAATGACAAAAAAAAAAGAGAATTCAAGGCAATCTATGGTGCTATTTTTCTTTAAAAACACAGTTGAAGGTTCCAGAATCCAGGGTGAGAAGATCAGGAAGTATAACAGGAAAAGAAAGTGTAGATTTTGCATTGGAGATTGAAGCAAGGAAAGGTCTAATTGGCTCTGTGCTCAGTGTGCTGCTCTACAGTGACTGATAACTTCCCTGATTTTCTGTTTCCAAGCTCTCTTCCTATGAGCCTCATTGTTGATACCACTGCATTTCAGAATTTTGAGAGAGAGTTTAGACCTGGGCTATTCCATAAGGTAACTATTACCTAGATATGCCTGCTAACATTTGAAATATACTTTGTGGGACCAGATATTCAACATACAAAATACATAGAGAATGAAAGAGTCTAAATAAAATATTTTAAAATATCCCATTAGTAATAGATACTTTTTATTTTGTTTTTGGTTTAATTTTTGTTATTTGTTTTATTTTGTTTTTGGTTTTCTTTTGTTGCTATTGTTGTATGAGATAGAATCTCACTACGCAGCCCAGGCTGGCCTGGAGCTTGAAATCCTCCTGTCTCAGCCTCTTGAGTGCTTGGATAATAGTTGGATAATAGGCAAAGCTCACCTTGTACAGTGTAATAATTATATTCTAACTACATGTTGAAATAATATTCTATCATTTATTTGGAGATTAAGATCCAAGTTACAAAGAGACATATTAGAATTTATAAGTATGTGGTGGTACATGCCTTTAAGACCTTGAGAGGCAGAGGTAGGAGGATTGTTGAGAGTTCAAGGCCACCCTGAGACAACATAGTGAATTCCAGGTCAGCCTGGTTTAGGGCAAAAAAAAAAAAAAAAAAGAATTAGTTCAAAGATAATAATTGGGAAATGCCATTGTCACTAGAAAATAGTGAAGATGACAGAATAGTGTTTAGAATGAAGACAGCGACTGGCTCTGAAAAAGGATGAATTTGGGAACATGAATCTTCCTAGCAAGCGTCAAAAGAAAGAACATTAAGCTGTCCTTATAAACTTAAAATAGTGATTATTTTTTTACTGTAATCATTTATAGCTGGTGTATGGTAGCACACCATATATTTGAACTGATCTGGAAACATTTTTTCATTAAAGTTGGCCAAAATTCATTGTGAGTAAGGTGTGGCCAAACTAATATTTATTTAATGTTATGTTTATATTTATCATAATACATCAGTGATTATGCAACTATTGATGAAAAGCAAAATAAACAATAACAACATATATTCTAAGACATACCCATGAAATACGCTGCTATTTTGAAAAGTATGATTTCACAACCTTATGTTCAATACAAATGTTTCTTCATTTCTCAACTAATTAGCCAGGCTTAAATTTCCATTTATAAATATTGACAGATGCTGTAGTAGGAGGATGGTGTGGTTAGTGAATATATCAAAAGCAACAACACAGAACATCACACAGGTCACACTTTATCTTTGAGTCACTGAATATGTTAATTCAGAACAGAAAAAATACAGAACTCAGATAAAAATGAGCAATTTAATTATGGTTTAATTTTCTCAAATCTATCACTTTGTATATTCAGTTCAGTAAAATAGTTCATTAGTTTCTTTTGTACCGGTAAAGATAAATTTCTGTTGGTTGAGTGATGGAAGCTATTGAAGAAGGTAATCCACATGGTGCTTGTGAATGATTGAAAATTGCAAATGAAGATCAAGAATATAAGAGCAATATTGAAAAAATAGTACATGCCCATGTTTCAATATGGCATGCAGGCAGAAATTGGAACACTTATCTAGATGGTAAAAAGGCAAGGAATTTTAGAAAAATTACCGTGCATGATGGGAACCTACAAAAGATGTAGAAAGTAAAAGGAATAGAAAAATCATTTGAAAGCAACAAGGATTAAAGTCAGATACTAAATTATAGATTGACAGAAAAATAAGCAAGTAAAATTGCAATAAAAGCATACAGAAACATAACACACTCAAACTTCAATAAATCAAATATGAGGAAAAAAATCTTGAAAGATGTTGAGGTGGAGATCTTCCCTTTAAAAGATGATTGAGAGCCTGGCATGGTGGCATACCTAAAACTAGCACTTCCGAGGCAGTGGCAAAAGGACTGCATGTTCAATAAATAAAAAAGTGAATAAGGGCCTCAGCAGTTAAAGGCACTTTCTTGAAAAGCCTGATGGTTTGGGTTTGATGTTCCAGTACCCATGTAAAGTCAGATGCACAAAGGGTATGTACATCTGGAGTTGTTTAACAAGAGGCCCTGGGGCTTTCTCTCGTCTCTCTCTCTCTGTCTCTCTTTTTTTTTTTTTTTCTATCTGCCACTTTGTATCTCTCTTTCAAGTAAATATTTGTTTAAAAAATGACCCCACAGTGAATACTCTAACCCCACTGAGGAGGGCCCCCAAGGAGCAATATGTGTGTGTGTATGTGTGTATGTATGTATATATATATATTCAAGACAAAAATGTGAACAAGTGAGGCAATTAATAAGATTGATAATAAATAGGATAAAATGATAATGAACAAATATAAAATATTTTACATAAATATATTACATTTTTTAAAAAATCATATAATGATAAAGATAAAATACAAAATAAAATATTTAATTGATCATAAAAAAACCATCAACATAGAACTCTGTTTTTTCTGAATTAGTCCTTCCAAAGTGAAGGGCAAAGGAAAGTGTGTGGATCTACTGTTAGAGTTTCACACTTTAGCATAGCTCTATCACAGATTAAGAACAGAGGCAAGGCTGACAGCTCAGTGGTTAAGGAACAGAGCCAGTGTACCAACCCTTTTAGATAAAAACAGAACACACCTCAGTTCTTTCTATGAAGCTACAATATACCATGAAATGTCAAACAAAGACATCAAAACAGAACTAAACAATAAATGATTTTATAGATAAAACACTTTCAACAAAATATCAGCATATACCCATAATGTATCACAGATTTATGCACCATGACCTAGTCAGATTTATCTTGGGATATGTATTTTCCTCACATCCCAAATCAATTAATGTGATACACTACACCAAAAGAATTAAGACAATATCAATATGATCTTCTCAGAATGCCTTCTCATGCTCAAGCATGCGTGTGTGCACACACACATGCTGACAAAATCTTCATCTACCACTTATGATGAAAACTGTAAGCAAACTAAGAATGGTATTTCCTCAGCCTGAAAAAATTTGACCACTGGGAAGCTAATAATTAACATTGTGCTTATTGGTACAAGACTGATTTTATGATTTGAATGCATATCTGAAGGGTATGTGTTAGAAGATTAATCATCCACACAACGGCATTGACAAGGTGGGCCAAGTAGCAGGTGACTAGGCTGATATCACTGTTTTTGTCTTTACTAAACGTCTGGAGAGAGGTGGCTTCAAGAGTTAATCAGTCTCTTAGGCCCATCATTTCACAGGTATTCACTTACCTTCCACCTGCATAGACACACTCACCAGATACAGGCAGTATCACTTTAGGCTTACCAGCAGTTTCAAACAGATGCCTCTCCTCCTCGTGTACTCATGAGTTTTGAGTGCTTGGTCCCCAGCTAGTGGCAATTTGTGAAGTGAATCCTTGCTGGAGGAGGTGTATCTTTGGGACAGACTTACAGGTTTATCAGCACTGCCTTTTCAGTGATAGTGAAGCTTACTCGCTTGCTGCACCCTTTCAGATACTGTAGCAAGGAGTAATAGCCAGCTCTTCCCTACCATCCTTTGCCTCACATCATGAATCTTCTCCTCAAGACCATAAGACAAAATTCTTTTCTCCCAACAGCCACATTTAGTCAGGTGTTTTGTCCCAGCAACAAGAAGGTGACTATAATATCAGCCTCCAAACTTATAAACCAAATTCATTTGTTTTCTTTGAAAATCGCCCAATCTGTTTTATTCTATTGTGGCCACAGAAAATTGACTCAGCTTTTTCCTGCTATAATCAGAGACAAACCCAGGTACCTGGCACACTACTTCCTTTCACAACTTCTCTAGAGTATCTTGTAGGTACAAACCAGAAAAAGAAAAGAAAGACATCTAGGTTAAAGAGAAACAGTAAATCTTTCATTGTTAGCGTGAGTATCCAAGTAGAACATCCCGCAGCAGGAACAGGAAGGCTGCTAGTCCTGACATGGGATTCTATCCGTGCTCAGGAGAGAAACAATGGTGACAAAAATCTTCCTATTAAAATACCTATTGAAAGTTGACTTTTTTTTTCTTAAAATTTCTTACAATAGCATCCAAATGATATAGATGTAAAAGAAAATTGACAAATTTCAACATAATTATGCCAAGTGAAAGAACCTTAAACTCACCAACTGACCAACGTGAGCACACTGCTTGATTCCATGGACATAAAATAATAAAGGGTAGAAGCCCATCTACAGTGACAGAAAGCAGATTAACCATTGCCAAGGCGTGGGTAATTATAGAGTGATGTGTGGTACACACCAAAAAGGGTATCAAGGAATTTTGGGAGATGCCAAATGTTTGTGTTGTGTTGCTGGCTGTTAGAGGCATAAGCAAAATCAATTATACTATAATATTACTGTTAAAATAAGTATCAAAGGTGAGGGAAATGCTTTGCATATATAAACATTATAGAAACCATGTATTTCTAAGGTAGGAAATTCATAAGTGACAGAGGACAAAAACTTCTTAAAAATAGAGAGAGAGGGGTAAGTTCAGGGATAGAGAGGCAATTCAGAATTTAATATAGTACAACATTTTTTGTCCTTTACTTTGTCTCCTCTAGCAGTAATTGGAAAAAGACCATGTACCAAAGAACCTTCATTTCTGTGATCTTTTCCTAAGAGCAGGATTATGTGAGTCACAGTACTGTGACGTGTGCCACACCTGTGGAAAACTTGCATTACTTCAAACCTGAGTTAAACGCAAAGTGTAAATTCATATCCTGTTCCATGATGTCAGAATATTTGGAGAAAAGGTCATCACTGCAATGAATATAATGGATCACTGTTTCCTGTTTATCTTAATCTAGAAGTTGTGCTTACTGCAAGGGAGGGTGAGCTGTCATCACACATTGATCATTTGTCCTTTGGATTTTAATGATGTGGACTCATGTCCTCCTACCTTGAAATCTCTATTCCTCCATTTATGAAGTCAAGTCATGGCAATATCACGATGTAGCTAGAATGTTCACGAATAATGAATTGCTCCATAATGCATTGTGATCTTTGACAAAAACATAAGCATTATTATCATTATTAAGTAGTATTAGGTAGGGCATGGAGTTAGACTGATAATTACTTCAAGGAACACTTCATAAAACGCTCACTTTCAAGTGCATAAATTTATATTTCATTAATATTAAATATGCAATGAACATTGGAAGATTGCCAATATTCTTCCCTTCACAGTGTTAGTAAATTTCTATTTATATTCAAACCTATACCTCAGTTCCTTACATTTGACTCTTTTCAATACCAATTTAAACTCTTTGAGTAGAATAAAACTAATTCACTTGTTTCTTTCATAATATCAACTACATGTTATAAGACCATACCAAATAGGAATATCAACTGCATGTCATGAAACCACATCAATTGCATGCTATGAGAACACAACAAAATCCTATTTTACTTCTGTTAGATTTCTGTTGTGATGTTTGGAAAGAAAATTCTAGTCATTGAAATTAGGAAAGTTGAATATATATACATACATATATATATATATATATATATATATATATATATATAGAGAGAGAGAGAGAGAGAGAGAGAGAGAGAGAGAGAGAGAGAAGGAGGCACAGATACATATCCTAATGTTGCTACATTCTTACTAGGTAGACATGTTTCACTAGATTTGCTGAAAAAGGCAATCATCAAAATGAATTATACTTTTATCTAAGATATATGTTCTACATCTACACATAACAGCTCTTTATTCAAACAGGGAAATTTCAACAAGAGGCAGATGTTGAGGACCTTGCTACCAATCCATGTGAATATTATCATATTCATATCCCGGTCCTAAGAAGAATTACCTTACAGCTCAATCACTTATAAACTTTGGTTGGCTTTGGTCGCAAGGCAACTTCTCATACGTTCAACTCTTATTTTCAAGAATTTAGTTCTGTAAAGATGTTAAAATTCTAATATAATGCACAACTGTACACTCCTCACTGGAACAACTAACTGTCAACATCCTGCCAAATTTGCATATATGCCTCCTCTCTCCCTAATCATAAGACCATTTGGTGATAAGAGGCTCAGTTTTTTGTTTGTTTGTTTGCTTGTTTGTTTGTTTGTTTGTTTTTGAGATAGGGTCTTGCTCTTGCACAGAATGACCTGAAATTCACTATGTAGTCTCAGTGATTCTCCTACCTCTGCCTCCGAGTGCTGGGATTAAAGGTGCATGCCACCATGCCTGGCATTTTAAGTTGCTCATGTTTTTAAAGGTTTCTTGCATGTTCTGAATAAGAGGTGTTACTTGTATCCACTAATACTAAATTTCACCATCCACTAATAAAAATGGAGTCCTGACATGAATATATATGGTGGTGCCGTGAAAATACTGGAACACCTCTCTTACAATAGACATACATTTTGGACTTATAAAGAAAGAATTCACTTATTTAGCAGAAAAAAAATCCCAATGCACCTGGAAGGCAGTGTGTGTCAGCTGTGGTCAACTTGATGCTCTGGTCGGCTAGTTAGAGTGAACTCCCTGGACACTTGAACTCCAGGACTAAGGCCAAGTTTCTACATAAGTCGTCATGTGTCCTTTAAACATAAGTTTGAGATAGAGTAAAAGTTCAAATATTTCACTTCTGGGTAACACATGTATTTTTATCCCTAAATCAGGTATCTCTAATGAGAGATTTTGTACCTCATCTCCAATGAGATATTTATATAAGCTCAATTTATTATATTTCTATATAATGGCAACTCTAAAAAAGTCAAAGTTTCTTTTTCCTCTCTGGATTCTACCACTGTGGGCATATCCTACAAATCAGGCTGCCTTTAGTAATCATGTCAGAAAAATCAGTAAATCGTGGTCAATTATCAACATCAAGGGGTCATCAGAAATGACAGAGTGAGGATGCATAAAGAGGAGGTAGTTTAAAATAACCTGAGTTGGGTGTGGTAGCTCATTAAACTTGGAAGGAGGCTGAGATATAGGGACTGCTGTGAATTTCAGACTGGTTTTGACTGTGTAATGAGTCCCCAGCCAGCCTAGGCTACAGTGTTAAACCTAGTCTTAAAAAACAAACCACAATTTTTGAGTCTGTTGTGAGTCTAGTGATGGGTGCTCAGCTTTCTGTCCCCACAGAGAACTTCTTTCAGGATTGCAGTATTCCATAGGTACTACTCAGATCACATGATCAGTAGATCCCAGGAACTTCATACTCAGGTGAGTATACAAGAGGAAGATTGGCTTTTGTACAAAAGAGAGAAGAAGAAACACTAGAAACAAATGTGCACATGACCGACTAGACATCACAAGTGACAGCATGGCCTCTTGTCAGTACCTACCTGTGAAACATGACAGATATTATAGGAAATGACAATTACTGAACTGAGACTAACTTGAGGATGATGGTGGATAGATAATAGGCAGAGGTGTGTTTTAGGGAAAGAATAAGACAATTAGAGATAAGAACAAACCTCAAATCCAAGGAATGATAGAATATGTTAACTGGATACAAAAGTTTGTATGTCCTGTTATGGATTTCAAAGCACCTTTAGTTCTACTGTCCTATATAAAACATCTTATCTGATTCTGCGTATAAGCTAGCAATATACACATTTCCTTATGATAGAAGAAGAAACCAAAGTATAGAGAAAATTAGCATGGTTAGTTTCTCTTACATTTTAAATGACAGTTGAATTTAGTAGAAACATGTTTTTCTTATTCTTACATGCACTATAGTTTTATAAATGACTCAAGTAAAGAGATTTTCACATATGTAGCATTCTGGATTTAAACCAAGTGTTTTGGGTTCAACAGTTCAAATTATTTATTGTATATTGTTGATTTAGAAAGAAATTAAGTGTTGTATTAGCTACTTTTCTCATTGCTGTAACCAAACACCTATCAAAAATATCTTGAGAGAAGGAGAAAAGAAAGGGTATTTTGTTTGTCTGTTTGTTTGTTTTTAGCTCATATTTTTGAGTATTTAGTCCATCATGTATGGAAAGCAGCCATCTCATAAATGAATAATAAATTACTTCCAAAGCAAAGAGATGAATACTGGTGCTAAAATTTCTTTCTTCCTCTTATTTAGTCTTGAGTGCCAGCCCATAGGGTGGACTCTTCCTTGTTCAGTTAAAACTTCCTGTAAGCACCCCTAAAGACACACCCAGAAATCTGTTTCCAGGGGATTCTTAATCCTACCAAGTTGACAATGATGATGAGTTAATGCAGGAGTGAGAAAACAACCTCCCATCACAAACTGGTAGGAACAGAGTTCTGATTTCCAAACAGAACCCTTGCTCATTGAAGAATATGGAAACAATTTCAAAGAACAGACCCATTAGTCACATATCCATGGAAAAAACTCCCTAAGCTTGGGGAGGCTTTCCCTTGCTTACTTAACCTCGGTACAAGTCATATATTTGTTCCATGTCTTCTTTACTTCAAGTTCTGCCTCTTCCCTACTCCTCTTTGACCTTTTTGTAGATATTATTGCATGAATGCTACTAAGAACCTTGTCCATCTTTTCCTAACTGTGGCTTCCACAGAATTTCTGAGGGAAACACAATGGACACAGCCTTATTCTTTTTTTTTTTTTTTTAATTAGTTTTGTACTCAGTGAATACAGTCAAGTTGGTACCATTGTTAGCCTCCTTCATGTCCTACCCCCTTCCCTTGGCCCCTTCTTATTGAGGTATATGGGTCATGCATTGTGGAGTTAGCCCCAGTTATGGGTAGGAGAAACATCTCTGTGTATCATGACCCAACCTGTGGCTTTAACATTCTTTCCACCCCCACTTGTGCAAATTTCCCTGAGCCATGTTGGGTTCATTTTAGGTCTGCTTCAGTGATGAGGTCTTGGGAGCCTCTGATTCTCTAGATATCTGATTTGGTAGGAGTTGATTGTTCTCTGTGTCGATCTCCTTCACCCTTGTGCTGGTACTAGGTTCACCAAGAAAACAGCACCCTTTCTTGTTTTGCTAATTATTCTTAGTTTCAGCTGGGGCCCTTTTGAGGTATGATGGGGTGGTTCTCTCCTTAGGATGTGTCTATCTGAAAAAGAGAAGCAGATGCTCCAATGGAGAATAAAGTTAGCACCAGATAAGTAGGATTACCCCTATTATTTTAGATAGGATTTAATAGGTGCAGGCCCTCTTGTAGCCCACTATTGGTGGTAGCTTGAAAATGTAGAGCAGGCTCATTTTTGGATATGGTTCTGACCTGTTTTCCAGCTCCAGCTATGGGTTCCATTCCACTGAGCAGATCAGTTAGCTAAATCAAGAGCAGTTGGTTTCCCACCATGTCTGTGCACCACTATTGCACTTGGACTCAGCCTTATTCTGTGAGCTTTCAACAGGCCTCAGAGCTTAGGATGCATCCCTGGGTCAAGAGAGATAAATGTGGCCCTCTGCTTTGGCTGACAACATGCTGCTACTCAGGAAATAGTGACACTGTTTTCCTGTCTCTCCTTCCACAAATGTGAATTCATTCTCTAAATTCTCTCTTCTAACTTCCTACAACAGCTATTTCATACTTTAAATATATTTTGTGTGTGTGAACAGATGTATTTTGGAAGCAGTTTGTTCCCTCTATGTGTACACTTTTCAAAAGTGATGGGAAGCCTGTCTATTGACCGCCTGTGCCTACCTGTGGTCTTGGCACCCCGACACTTCTCTCTCACACTCGGTGCTCAGTTCAGTTTTCACCCTGCTATAGCTTTGACTGAAAGATGAGACAGTGCAGGTGTTTGGAGGCTTTCCCTATGCTTGGAATGAACAATGTCTCATGTGTCCTGGCACCCATTACTGTGACCTTTCCAGCATTAAGGGTTGCCAAGGGCATGATCACATTACACCTTGGCTCCTTCTCTTCCTCCTTCCGTATAGCCCAGTCACCCGCCAAGCCACTCAGCTTTTGGCTGTTCTCTGAGTTTGGCACAAACTTAAATATAAGCTATTCATGCTTTGTCTCCTAAATACCAAAAAGAGCAACACTGCTGTCCTGGGACCACTTAAAGTTCCTGCTCTGGCATGGAAGCTGCAGAAATCTATAGTGGAGATGGTGCTACATGCCTTGGTTGTCTAAATCTTTCAGAAAAGAGAGGACAAAGTTGTCATTCCTAAAGCAGTCTTAGATGTCCTTATAGAGCTTTAAACTGAAAAAGTAATGAAAGAGAAACAGTCTTCCAAACATTGACGTAGTCCATATCATAGCAGTGATGTGACAGCAACAATTCACTCACTCATGGGTGTGATGGTTTAGTTTTCCACTCTGTGCTTAGCAAATATTTCAAAGGCAGTTTTAAATTTAATTCCTCCACCTGTTTTAGCTCATCTCATTTTTAATTACACTGTAAAAACTAACAAATAAACACTTAGATATTTCAATGACTTGTAAAAAGATGACATCATCTTAGAAATATTAGCTGCCACATGACCTCAAGTCTGAGTGATAGAGGAGGCATAGATACTATAGTATTTTCATCAAAATGCAGTCATCCCTCCCAGAACAGAAGTCGTTCCTTCCCCCTTATCCATGTCTAAAATTCATTCCTAATTCATATTTCTTCATGAATATTCATTCCTAATATTTTTTCATGAAGCCACAATGTAAAGAAATTTCTCCTATATCCAAAAGCATCCCTTCCTTTGCCCAAACTTGATGGTGGCTTCAACTCTGAGGCACTGAGGCACTGTACTAGGGACAGAATGAGGCATAAATTTCCACTGGTATCTTCAAGATTATTTTTTTCTTGGAAAGATAGATAAATTAATTCCTAGGGGATTAGAAGTGCTTTAATGAGAGTCTTTAGTGTGGTATAGAAGAGTAATAGAGCTGACATGGACAGGAAAGGAGAGAGAATTCCTCCTGGAAGAAGAGTAAACTAATAGTATGAGAACAAAGTGATGTTCCATCCACACACTAGCTGCTTCAGGCAAGGGGAAAAGGGGTACTAGGTCACTCCAACAGTTATAAGTACCACTGAGCCTTGTGGTGCTCACTTCCCTTAGTTCACCCACATTATTGCATAACAACTTTTGCAATTAGTTTTTCTCTCTCCCATGATGGTGAATAGTCCTTGAAGATTGGTAAAGGTTTTATTTTATTAAATATCTCATGGCTAGTTCCAATCACAATGCACTAATCAGTCACTGTGAATGATAGTGCTGGCTGAGTCATAAAGAATACAGAAGACAAGGAAAAAGAGGAAGAGAAAGCGAAGGGAGGAAGGGAAGACCAGTATATATGGACAAGAATATTATTATTTGAAGGCAAAGGCCAAACTAACACAAAACATTGTCCCCATTTTGTTTAAATACCCAGTTTGACACTTAAAGGGACATCATGAGAATCTCACTCCCCTGACTTCTTTCCCACCATATATACCTTAGTCACAGGTAGTAGCCAAGTTGATGGTTCCAAACACTTGGCACAGAGGAAATATTTGCTGTTGTTGCTTGTGGTGGTTTGATTCAGGTGTCCCCCATAAACTTAGGTGTTCTGAATGCTAGGTTACCAGCTGATGGAGATTTGGGAATTAATATCTCCTAAAGGCAGTGTATTGTTGGGGATGGGATTATAGGTGTTACAGCCAGTTTCCCCAAGCCAGTGTTTGGCACACTCTCCTGTTGCTACGGTACACCTTATGTTGGCCAGGGGGTGATGTCCACTCTCTGCTCATGCCATCATTTTCCCTGCCATTGTGGAGCTTCCCTTCGAGCCTGTAAGCCAAAATAAATCTCTTTTTCCCAGAAGCTGCTCTTGGTTGGGTGATTTCTACTACCAGAAATGTGAACCTGACTGCAACAGTAAAGTGGTACTGAGGAATGGAACTGTTGCTAGGCACCTGACTGCATGGCTTTGGCCTTTTGGAGTTGATTTTCAAGAGGGAATGTGGAAGGATTTGAAACCTTGACCTAAGAGATGACTTGCAGTGCTATAAGTATAGCTTTATAGACTATTTTGGTCAGAGTTGAAAGGCCTGCATGCAGTAATAACTATGGACTGTGAGGTTTGGCTTATGAGGGTGAGAATGAGCTTTCCCTGGACTGGGATAGTAATTTGTATGGGAAGTTTGCTGTTATGCCCGTGTCCTGTGAAGTTTGTATAGAAATGAACTGGTGTGAGCAGAGGGATATGGCACAGAAAGAAAAGAAAGAAAGATCTTTGGGTGAACTGCTGCCCATTCAGCTGTAATTGACAGATTACAACCATTGAGATTGGGTCACCTGACCTATGTTGGGGCAACAGGAAGAATGTAGACTCTTTTGAAGAGGACTGAGTGCTCAAGGAGTGTCCTGTTCTTCAAAGTCTGCTTTATTCCTCCCTGGATTAACAAATTGGCACCCTACCTGGTATTGTGGAGTATAAGAAACACAGGAAAGAAAGGGTCATTTAGTTTGCAGCATGGTCTTGTGTTTGGAAATGGCCATGGGCAATGTGAAACAGGTTTGCTGGCTGCCTGCATGGAGACCCCATGAGGCCATGAGAATGAAACATGGATTGCAGTGGAGACCCAGTGGAGATGCCAGACCATGAGATGGCTGCTAAGGAAAGCTGCTGGCCCTGATGACATTTTTTAGGAGTGTGAGTATCCTAGCTGGAGGGGCAGAATTGCAGAGACTTATTGCTGGTCAGAATTATCAAACTTCAAGATTTGTCACTGGCTAGAGTTCTCAGACTTGAAGCTACAGAGTTTGATGTTTGCCCTGGTTGTTTTAAATCTTGTATTGGTTGAATATTTTTTCACTCTGCCCAATGCCAGCTTTTGCAGTGTGAATGTTTATTCTGTGCCATTATGGGGTTGGGGGGGGATTTTTGGTATTATGACTCAGTTAAAAGACCTTGGACTATGGGGATGTATGAGCATCACTGGAACTGATAAAAACTGTGGGACTTTTAAAGTTGGGCTGAATACACTATATTTTATATCATGTAGGGTTATCAGTTTATGGGGCCAGGGGAAGAACATAGTGGTTCAATTCAGGTGTCCTCCATAAATTTAGGTATTCTGAATGCTAAGTTCCCAACTGATGGAGAATGGGAAGTTAATGTCTCCTATAGGCAGCGTATTGTTGGGGATGGGATTATAGGTGTTATAGCCAGTTTCCCCAAGCCAGTGTTTGGCACACTCTCCTGTTGCTATGGTATACCTTTTGTTTTCCAGGGGGTGATGTCCACCATCTGCTCATGTCATCATTTTCCCTGCCATCATGGAGCTTCCCCTGAAGCCTGTAAGCCAAAAGAAACCTCTTTTTCCCATAAGCTGCTCTTGGTTGGGTGATTTCTACTAGCAATGTGAGCCTGACTACAACATTGCTGTTGTTTTTCCAAACCTCTAAGCAACAGGAATAAAAGGCAACTTACCACAGCATTCATTCCCTTTGCATCTAGTTCATGCTTCTACTCTTGAGTAAGAAGCTGGCTTTTCTGCTGGTGAAAAGTAGGCAAGATGAGCAAAATGTCAGTGCCAATTGGGGTTATGAGCTGATAATTATATAAAGTATACAGTGTGAGCAGGTACACTGAAAGAACATGGCACTGTGGTTAGGGATTTGAATGATACACTGAGAATAAGTTCATGAAACTGCCAATGATAAAGCTTAAATGCTAGGGGAGGGAGATATTACACACATTTATTCTCAGGACACTTTTGCAAGTAGGATTCAATAAATTATAGAAACGTGATGGCCCATTTGAGCCATGACTATATATATCAGCCCCATGTTGTTTTGAAACCAGAAATGAAAATTAAATTTGTGATGTTGCTTTTTATAAAACTAGCATCAACCTCAAGGTCAGTTAAACTCTACTTTCATAGAATTTCATCCTTTCATAATCATTTTATTTATCATACTATCTGAGGAAATGGCCTACAACTTTGTATATTTATCTTGTGCAGGGTAATATAACAAGAAAAACACTCAGGTATACATAAAGCCCCTCTGGAATGTTCCTTACATACTTTCTTGCAAGCCGGATGTTATCTTCTAAAATGGCCAAAATCAAAGCTATGGTTCTCATTTCAACTTCTCTTGATCCATTCAATAAAACTACCTCTCTCTGTCTTGTTTGTTCATGAAACTTCTTAACTATTTTAATCATTTTATCATTCTGCATTTTTAATTATTTATATTTTCTCATCCCAACTCAATAAGTGCATGAAAAGGAAATAAAATTTAAACATCACCTAAAGCTATGACATGATTATATCTCTCCCACGATGCTTTGACAAGTTGCATCTGGCAGAAGACCTTCAAGTCATTGAAGACATGTTCTTGAAGGACATAGTGATATCCTATTCCAGAACTATTCCTTAAATAATGTTTTCTGTGTGTGTTTGCATGTGTGTAAGGGCTTGTGTGTTTGAACGTGTATGTGCACATGCGTACATGTAAATGGAGAGCAGAGGTGGAGTTCAGGTTTCTTCTTCATTGCTATCTTTATTTATTGATATAGGGCCACTCACTGAGGTAGTCTAGTGGGCCATCTTGTTTCGGGAATCCTGTCTTTTCCTGGTGAGTGATGGGATTACCAGCCGGCTCTTACATTCATCAGACTTTTAAGTGGGTGTTGGGGATCTGAACTCACACTGTTACACTTGCACAGTGTGATGGGTAATCTCAGTTGACAATCTGACAGAACTTAGAATCATCATGAAAACAAGTATCTTGGTATGTCTAAGTGAGATTTTCCAGATTAGGCTAGCAAGGAAATGGGAAGATCCTTTGGAATATGGGTAGTACCAAGCCATGGGCAAGAGATGCTGGGTTGCATATTAGAAAAAAAAATGCTGACTGAACACCTTCATTCGTCTCTTTCTGCTTCATGACTGCAAATACAATGAGATCAGCTTCTTCATGCTCCTGTGCCATGCCTTTCCCACCATGATGGATTGTAGCCTCAACCTGGGAGCCAAAATAAACCCTTCCAGAAGTTGCTTTCTTCATGGTGGTTGGTCATAGCAGTGAAAACTGTAATGAGTACATGAGCTAAGCCATCTCCTAAGCCCCTCCCCCACCATGCTTGCTGGCCATGAGTACAGCTGGTTTAGCCCTACTGTGCTTCGCTCCTCACTTGCTATCATGGGCATAGTGCAATGGGTAAGCCATGGACTGAAGCCACTAAAACAGTGAGCCAGAATTAACTTTTTCTTATAGTAAATAGATTATGACAAACACTTCTTAAAATGGCAGAAATCTATACAAATGAATGTCCATTCACTACTTGTACAATTTTATAAATTAGCATCTATTACTTTTGAGATGGATCAACAGGGTATTTATAATAAGAAGGGCAGTCATTTCTTTAATTTGAATTACACCTCTTAGTGCCCACCACAACAGTGGCCTATATACACTGTGTTTGCAATATATTCAGAGTTGTGACATTTCAAGGGTCTGAACTGTTGCTGCATGGAAGTTAATTCACCAAGTGGTATACCAAATGCTTATACAACAACAGGACCTGCTATGCACCAAGCTGGACAGAAGCAACTGCATAAATTTAACAAACCTCATTCATCTTTCCTCATTGATACATTTATTTTATCCTCAAATTTGCCTAGTTCTACTCTATATTTTTTTATATTTTTGATGGCTTCAGTTTTAAATGTTCCATAATTTTCATGATTTTATTTAATGCTGTAATGTTCTAATGTAGTTATTTATCTGATTCCAAATACATAATAAATATTTGACAGGAAGTTTTCATTAGCTATACATAGGCAATATTACATAATGGTTAAAAATCAGGTTTGAATAAAGTTGACTCTTGCTAACTTACTGTGACATCTGATCTTTCTTTGGTAAATGCTCTCATAGGCTGAAAGAAAATGCATACTACTAGATTATATTATATTAAATTAAAATTATAAATCATATTTTCAGGTCTTCTTACTCATTTTATATCTTATTGCACTACTGGTTCCTGTTTAAATTATCATAATATGACTATGGATTTGTTGATGTTCTTGTGTATGTTCTTAGTATTTCTGTTGTTTAGATTTGACACTATGTATTTAGGTCCATTATTATATTATAACTTTTATACCAATTTTGTGCTATTTTCTAGTTCCAAATGTCCATGTTGGTCTCTTGTAGTGATGATATCACTTAAAATTCATCTTTGTTTTGTATTATGAAAAACATTATCTGATTGTTTCTACATATAGTTACATTGTTTTATTTTGTCTCTTATAAAAAGGATATATTTTTATCTTTTGTCTCCTTTCAGAATTATAATGATAAGCACAACTTATCAGTTATTATAATGAATACTAATTTGTTTACAATTTTTTATTGTTGTTTACAATTACTCATATTTTTGTTTTTCATGCTTTCTCTTAAGTAATAAGGCATGCTGTATTTTGAAAGGTTGAATAACCATCTACACTTATTAATTCATGAGCTCCCCCTTCATCTCCAACATCAATAATATTATATCTCTAAGATCACTTCTTAGTCACATCTCACTGATTCAAGTATTCTGTCTCTCCTCTTCTTTGAAGAACCTTGTAATGACATTTGACCTATTGAATAACCTAGGATGACCTTACTATTTAAAAGTCAAACTATTAGCAACTTTAATTCCATTTGTAACCTTAGCTTCCATGTTGGGCTACATAATTATAGATATTAGCAGTTAAAGCACATATGTCTTTAGAAACTGTAATTCTACCTACCATAGTGAGCAGTTATTGCCATTAATAATTAAGGTCATCTTTTTTTATGTTTTAGAAGGAATCCTGCTAAAACATAAGGATGTTAAAAGTATTCTAGGAGGAGTCATGTTAACATTTAACAAACTGTGTGTGTTAGTGCCTTCAAACACTGAATAATGAATTCCATTCAGTCTTGTTTCTGTATAGGGTGTTGTAGTCTCTCAGATATATTTTAAGAATAACCAGCAGGCTGAGAAGCCGATTGTAGCTCTTGAAGAAATGGGCATGATATAGGCATGAGGATGGTGGTAGCTAACAAGCTTGCAATGTGGCAGATGGCCCAGCATCTGATGTAATGAAATAAATGGGAAAGATGTTGAACTAGACATAGTTACTTCATCCTTTTAGTGGGAAAGAGGGTATATCCTAGCAACTATTGTGGTCATCTGAATCTATAGATGCTGGCTACTTTCACCATCTGATTAATCTTACAATTCTTTAAATTGTACAAAAGTGCTGGCAATGTTTATCATTTTGGTCCAGTGGAAATACAATTGATTTTGCACTTTGTCCAGAAATCAGAACTAGGCAGTTGTTAAAATGGTTAAAAAAAATTAAAAAAAAAACAATTTTAATCAGAATCTATAATAAAAGAGTGAAAAGACATTTTAGTATAGAGCTAGCTTTAATTCTTAATATAGTATGGACAAGTGTTGGTTCATAATGCTTAAATTTGCCCTCATCTATTGGAGATTTTTTTTGTGTAAAAGCCTGTGGTCTGGTAGACCCAACAAACTAGATTCAGCCACTCATCCCAATGTCAATTAATAGTTAAAAGCAGAGAGAGATTTATTCAATGTTGCTACATTTGGAAAAGTAATACGTAAAGGGGTCTAGTGACCCCAAAATCTGTCTTTAAGGTACTGACATAAGGTCTCAATTTAAATAGAGGGCAAGAGGTATGCATAATTAAGCAGTCCTGGTCAATGCATGACCTACCCTTCATTGATGCATCATTGTCTCTTGCAAGGTGGTCTGATAGATACTTTGTCCACTGATCTGTCCTCATGTGGGGATGTTCTGTCCTATTAGAGTTTGCAATTCCTATAATCTCTGAATAGGGAAGGAGTAGAGGAAAATAACTTAGCTCTGAGCCTTCAGCCAAATACAGAAACAAAATAAAAATGGAGATGCCAGCTTTTTAATCTACTTTAGGTACCTTATGGGCAGAGGGCAAGATTCAATGTTAACTTTAGTCTCCAGAATAAACTGGTAGCATATATATTAGTAGAAGAAAAGGTATACAACTGATCATCGTCATACTCATGGTAACAACACAAATTATCAAACTCCAGGAAAGATGGATGGAAGTGTACATGGCATCCTAAGCTATATTAAAGAATGGAGCCTGTAAGTTTTGTGGACATTGGTAGGAGGGGACCACAAGAGAAGGTAAGGGAAGAAATAAATGGCAAACAAAGACTGTTTTGGTGGAGGAAGCATTATGAGTATAGCCCTCAAGAGAGGTTACAAGTTGTGTATGGTCCCCTAAGGCATGTGTTCTCCTTCAGTATTTCTGACTATGAGTTAATCTTTGGCTGTTGGGATTCCAGGGAAGAGAATCAGAAATGTGAAATGCTTTGCAGAACTGAGTTATGCCAGACAATAGAAATACAGCTGTCCCCTTCATGCAGGGAAGTATGGAAGGAAGGAGAGAGGCCGAGGGACAAAGCAAAAGATCACAGAGACTTTGGTTCTGGGACTGCTTCTTAGAACAACGTTTTCGGAACCAAAGCCCCCCTCTATGGAGTACTGCTTTCTGATATCATTTAGTTCTTAAATGCTCCCCAAAGGCAGGCATGTCAAAGCCTGTTCACACCCAGTTTGTTGCTTCTGGAAAGTATACACGCACATAAAGATGTGGACTGTACTGGGAGACCCGAGTCCCTTGAGGCTGGCCCTTGAAGAAGACAAAGAAAACATGGCCTCTTCCCCTATTTTATTTTCTTTTTAATATTTTTATTTACTTTTAAGCAGAGCCAATACACACACAGAGAGAAACAGAAAGAGAGACAGAGAGAATGGGCATGCTGGGGGTCCAGCTGCTACAAACAAACTCCAGATGAATGGTGCCATTTGGTACTAGGGAACTGAACTTAGGTTGTTGGGCTTTGCAGGAAAGCACCTGAACCACTAAGCCATCTCTCCAGCCCTGCGCCCCTGTTGTTATTTATGTTCCTGACATTAACTGGTGTTGCTCTACCTAGTACAGCCACCATAATGTACTGCTCTACCTTGTGACCAAAAGCAACAGGGCCAACTGACCATGGAAACTTTCTGTGACCCTTTCTTCTGTATAAATTTGACTACCTCACAAGTATTTTTTTTTTTTTTCTGGTAGAAATCTGATTGACGCATTTTCTGTATCCCCAACACCAGCCAAGAAGCAGGATGAGGGGTGATGGCAGTGAGATAACACCCACCAGACAGTGTCCCAGATAAAAGGGACGTTCCAGCTAACCTGCATGACCGGATCCTGTTGAAAGGAGGAGGCTATAATCCTATAGAAATGGAGTACCAATTCTGTCTAAATGGATTTTTTTTTTCATTAAAACTGGGCAGTGTGGGGTGTGGTGGCACATGCCTTTATTCCCAGAACTTGGGAGGCAGAGGTAGGTGAATCACGGTGAGTTCGAGGCCACCCTGAGACTACATATAGAATTTCAGGTCAGCCTGAGCTAAAGTGATACCCTACCTCAAAACAATAACGGGATTGGGGGAACAGCTGGGTTTGAGTGAGAGTACTTGAGATGAGAAATTAAGAAAACTGAGAAAATTTCTCCAAGAACAAAAAAAAAAATCTTTGTTACTTCACAGGAAGAAAACCCAAATCACTCAGCATTTCTGATTCTCTAAGATATACCATTATTATTTTTCTTTGCTTTAGCTCAGTTGCAATAGTTTATTGATATCCTCACTAATTAATGATTGTCACCCATGCTATGATTTTCGTCTAGTACTGAAGAAGGTTAGGAGAAAGCTATCTCATCTTTTTTGGTAGTTTCAGTTAAGAATTGAGACGCAAGGAGAACCAGAAGCTGCCACCCCACATACCTCCTCACCCTGACACAAGAGTGGGACTCTAGACAAAAATTGAGTTCATGTCTGATCAAGACTTGTCTACTGCTCCCCCAACTGCCCACAGTCTAATAAACTATCTGGATGGGCTGGCCCAAGGGAGCCGGCCCTGGGATCCCACCTTAACAAATCTAGGAGCATATCTGAGTCAGATGCTATACAAACTGTGGCATTCCGGCTCCTCCCTCTCTTTTGTTGTGACCCAGCTCTGTGTGATCCTCTCTGGCTCTCTCATCTCTGCTTGGACATATATGAGTCTGACTTCTATCCTCACCCAGTCTGGATGGGTGGGAGAGCATAATAGTGTTTCTTGGTCTGGATGATTTTCCTGCCTGCCTCTGCTTTAGTTTGGGGTAATTTCTCATTTTGACTACATGTACGGTTCTCCTGTGGTCTTTGATCTGTCACAGTGCTTTCACTAACTCCAAGGCTGCTACCTGTAGAGTTTTATACAACTAGAGGGAACCATGAATGTAACTGCCTTCATTAGTTATTTCTCCTCTGAATTTCATGGTCTCTGCTCCAATATTTGCCCTCTTCAGAAAAGCACATGGCAGATGCTATTATAGTCTTTCTATGTCTCTCTACCTATACATCTAAGTACTATCTTTCATATGCTTGGTGCTCTACTCCAGTTTTTCCACAAAACCCTCAATTTCTCTTTGGCTTTGATAGTTTGCCCCTTCAGGAAAGCACATGGCAAACTTCACGTGAGTTCTACGAGACATGAGTTCTACGTTTCGTACGTATATATCTAAGTTCTACCCTCTAAGTAGTGCTTGCTCTCTACGCCAGTTTTTCCCAAAAGCCTCAATTTCTCAAGTGAACCTTATAAACTATACAGGTTTTTCACAAGAGAGTGTGTTTCCTAAATCCCACAATTCATGATTTCTCCCTTAAATAAACCCCACAATTTATTATTTTCCCCTCAGTAAACTTAATGATTCATAATTTATCTTTCTTGAGTCTGTGTTTATTAATTCTTTATTAAAGGTAGGGAAGAACTCAAAACTTAGGGTTCATAAATTCTGGAGGACTCCTCCTGAACCCCCAAATCCTGCATCAGTACTCATACATACAATCCAGACCAAGAAAATCTTTGAAACGCATTGATTTTATATTGCTATGAGAGTTAGGATTTCATTTTTGTGAAAATTCCCCTCCCCCCTGCAGATTAAAGCTGATGTAGTAATATTCCTATTGGACTTTTCTGTATTGCTTTGGAGATAAGTATACTTATAGCATAATAAATTATAGGAAAGTACTGATTAATCATTGATAAGTATTTTTGATTTCCATAAAAATTATTCACAGTTCCCTAGTGTTGCAGTCCGGTTCGCATTGCTGGTAGAAATCACCCAACCAAGAGCAGCTTCTGGGAAAAAGAGATTTATTTTGGCTTACAGGCTCAAGGGGAAGCTCCACAATGGCAGGGGTAAACAATGGCATGAGCAGAGTGTGGACATCACCCCCTGGCCAACATAAGGTAGACCACACAACAGGAGCACGTGCCAAACACTGGCAGGGGAAACTGACTTTAATACCCATAAGCCTGCCACCAACAATACACTCCCTCCAGGAGGCATTAATTCCCAAATATCCATCAACTGGGAACCTAGCATTCACAACACCTAAGTTTATGGGGACACCTAAATCAAACCACCACATTCTGCCCCTGGCCCCCATAAAATGATAATCATACATGATGTAAAATGCAATGCATTAATCTCATTTTAAAAGTCCCCATAGTTTTTATCAATCCCAATGATGTTCATACATCCCCATAGTCCAAGATCTGTTAACTAAGCCATAATACCAAAAAATAGCCTCAAAAAACCCATAATGGTACAGAATAAATATTCACACTGCAAAAGATGGCATTGGGCATAGCAAAGAAACATTCAACCAATACAAGATTTAAAACAACCAGGGAAAACATCAAACTCTGTAGCTTCAAGTACAGCAACTCTAGCAAGTGACAAATATTCAAGTCCGATAATTCTAACCAGCAACAAGTCTCTGGCATTCCAATTCTGCCCCTCCAGCTAGGCTACTCAGAGTCCTGGAAAACTTCATCAGGGCCGGCAGCACCTCGGCAGCTATCTCATGGTCCCGGCATCTCCAATGGGTCTCCACTGCAAGCCACGGTTCATCTTCATGGCCCCATGGGGTCTCTATGCAGGCAACCAGCCAACCCGCTTCACACTGCCCATGCCTATTTCCAAAACACAAGACCATGTTGCAAACTCAATGACCCTCTTTCCAGCATTTCTTATACTCCACAATACCAGGTAGGGTGCCAATTTGTTAATCCAGGGGGGAAGAAAGCAGATTTTGAATAACAGGACACTCCTTGAGCACTCAGGCCCCTTCAAAAGAGTTAACATTCTTTCTATTGCCCCAACACAGGTCAGCTAGCCCAGTCTCAAAGGTTGTAATCTCTCAGTTACAGCTGAATGGGCAGCAGTTCACCCAAAGATTTTTCTTTCTGTGCCATATCCCTCTGTACACACCAGTTCATTTCTACGCAAAGCAACCCTGCACAACTTCTCAGGACATGGGCATAAGAGCAAGCTTCTCACACAGCCTGCTAGCCCAATCCAAGCAAAGCTCTTTCTCACCCTCATAAGCCATACCTCATAGTCCATAGTTCTTATTGCATTCAGGTCTTGCAGCTCAGACCAGAATAGTCCATCAACCTGTACTTACAGCACTGCAAGGCATCTCTTAGGCCAAGGTTTCAAATCCTCCCACATTCCTCTTGAAAATCAGCTCCAAAAGGCCAAAGCCACATAGTCAGGTGTCTAGCAGCAATCCCACTCCTCGGTACCACTTTACTGTTGCAGTCCGGTTTGCATTGCTGGTAGAAATCACCCAACCAAGAGCAGCTTCTGGGAAAAAGATTTATTTTGGCTTACAGGCTCGAGGGGAAGCTTCACGATGGCAGGGGCAAACAACGGCACGAGCAGAGTGTGGACATCACCCCTGGCCAACATAAGGTGGACCACAGCAACAGGAGGGTGTGCCAAACACTGGCAAGGGGAAACTGGCTTTAATACCCATAAGTCCACCCCTAACAATACACTCCCTCCAGGAGGCATTAATTCCCAAATATCCATCAGCTAGGGAGCTAGCATTCACAACACCTAAGTTTATGAATCAAACCACCACACCTAGGTAATTTTCATTAAGAAATATGGTGATACTATTGCAATAGAGGGAATTGGAGTTCTGGGGTGCTTTCTGGAACCCCAAGCCCTGAGTTCTTATCTGCAAAGTAACCAAAGAAATGACAATTCCAGATTCAAGAAAATAATTTTTTCAATACCACCTTTTTTTCTTTTTTTCTTTTTCGAGGTAGGGTCTCACTCTAGCCCAGGCTGACCTGGAACTCACTACGTAGTCTCAGGGTGGCCTTGAACTCATTATGATCCTCCTAGATCCTCCTACCTCGGCCTCCCGAGTGCTGGGATTAAAGGCATGTGCCACCATGCCCAGCTTAAATGACACCTTTTTATTCAGATCTTACAAAGGAGTGGGGAAGGGAAAAAAAAAACTGGGAGGTAGGGGAAGATAAAGGAGACAAGAGAAGTACGGCACAAGCAGCCTGAAAGCCCATTGTAGGCCATGTGTATCCCAGGAGCCCACATAACTGAACATGGACCATAGAGGAAACAAAAAGAGAAAAAAGCAAAACATAAGAAGGCATTTTTAAAATGTGTGTATCCAAGATCAAAAGTGAGGAGAGTAATAAAAGGAAAAGTGTATCTTAGAGAAAGAGAGAACTCTGACGCACCTAAAGACCAAAAAGCTTTGCTGCAGCTTCAGAGGGAGAGGGAAAAATATGCCCACTCTCCCTGGATCCAGGGGAATATAGAGTTTGTGCCAACCCACCTGGGAACACCTACACCAGCTGTCCCAGCCAATCAACCTGGACATCGAGGAAAAATCCACCGATACCTGGGCAGGGTGTACACTTGAGAGAGATTTAACTGGGTGAGATGGGCAAACACTAAATCCCAATACTGGCACAGGAAGGACAAGCTGAGAGACGTGTGATGAATGTGTGACATCCTAAGGTCCCTCTCTTTAAGGGCTGTCCTGATCCTGCCTGATTAATCTAAGTGCTTACTCTGGCACCTCCCACAGTATTGAAATTTAAGGGTGGCAGGACACCCACAGATAAGAGTCCCTGTGCCTGAAAGGGAGAATCTGATTCTTTTCTCTTTCTTCCCTAAAGAAGTCATCGTGGCCTTACCCTTGCCAGAGGCCAGAAATAGTAGAAGAAAAATCTAGTCTTATCTCTTTAACAGCTGAGAGGAACAAGAATGAATCTATAGGCTGGCAAGAGACAGACAAAAATACCAGATCCTAGCTGCAGCTCTTCCGGTTCCTAAAAAAAAAAAAAAAAAACACTGGGGCCTCAATGATCACCACCAGGACCCTGCTTCAAGTGTGGCACCACTGGTCACTGGACCAGAGCTTGCTCCAACCCATGCCTGTAGCCTGGACCCTGCCCTCACTGCAGACACCAGGGACATTGAAAGGTTGACTGGCCCTCTGTACCTCAAGGTAGGCCAACCCTTTCCCCTCAGCCCCTACAGGAGTGATCTCCTTGGACTGGCTGCTGAAGACTTTTGAGGCTCTGGGACCTCAGCCCCAAATGAGACTCTCACATTGCAATGGAGGAGCCCATGGAAACAGTTCATGTGGCAGGTAGGCCTGTCTCATTTAGATTAGATATGGGGTACGTTCTCAGTCCTGTCATCCTACGCTGGCCAGACATTTCCCACCTACATCTCATTCCCCTTGTGTGACTGTTCTTCTGTCCTGTAATTTTTGGGACACCCCACTGCCCCACTCTTTCTTGTGATGCCTTCCTGTCCTGCTCACTTCTAGGCCAAGGCCACAAACAAAAATTCTCTTTCTCTGAGCCCACCCACCCCCAATACTCACCATCTATCTTCATTCTTATCCCTGCTCCCTTCTTCTATTATAAAAAATAAAACAAAACAAAACAAAACAAAACAACCCACTTTGCCAAACTGAATCTATTTCTGGAGCAATTCCACTCTGTACACCTGTAACACCCCCCCCCCCCCACACACACACACACATGCACACATGCACACATAGGCCCTACGTCCTGGTCACTCTGGTGCCCAGTCTCACTGTATATACAGAAGAGGAGCTGACGCTTCTCCTCCTCAAGTAGGCTCGCTGGTGTAGAGTGCTGTTCCTCTGCCTGTGATGGTGGGCTGAGCATGGCGGCCTCCACAGCTGTTGCAGGATGGCAGTGGGAAGACTCCGTCGTAGTTTACTCTCCTCTAAGAAATTCTCAGCAGAACTAAACATCATGGTCCAGGGGTCCACTGAAGCCCTACCTCTGGTACAGGAACAATTTACTTCTGTAGTATCAGTTATCTTACAGAACCACTGAGCCCTAGACCTCTTGACAGCTGACAAAGAAGGGACTTGCTTCTTGCTAAACAAAGAATGCTGCTATTATGTTAATCAGGCAAGGTGGAGCTTGAAATTCAAAAAAAAAAAAAAACTTAAAAATCTGACAGATCACCTTCAGTTAGGAATGTCACCTACTGAAGGGTCACAGAATATTTTCAGAACTGCTTGGTCCTGTCTCTTACCACGGCTAATACCCTTGACTAGAATATGCCCACTGTTCCTCCTGAAGTGCATTCAAAATCAGGTAGATCAATTTACCCATCAAAAGTTTAACCAACTATCACTGACCATTCTCCTATTCCATACGAGCTTCTAGCCACCAGAGCCATCTTTCCACTCCAAGGGGACCCACCAACTGCAGGATCTAGCATCCCCTAGAACAGTCATTGCCCCACTCAGCAGGAAGTCGATATGGAAGCATGAACAACAGTCCATTATCATTAATAAAAGGCTGGAACGTTAGGTAGGACCAGGCCCCAAAATGGAGTCACTGCAGATGACAAAATGGCTATGAGACTGCCTTATGTGAAAATACAAAAATCAAACTAACTATATTCCTCAGAAATCACCTCCGCCCATTGTTCCTCCTTGTCCCTAGGCTATATTTTTGTCTTTAGCTTATCTCAAGACCCTCTGTTTTGGTGATATACCCTAACTGCCTGACTATAATTGTGGGCGTAACAGAAAAATTCCCCCAATGAAATTCCCCTACCTAACTGTACAAAAAAAAAAAAAAAAAAAATCCCCTATCCCTTGCTTAGCAGGTAGGTCTTATGAAACCTAATCTTTGCAAACCCAAAGGTGCCGCACTCTTCTCCCATGAAACATCCTGATAGCTCATGTCTTTCCCAAATAAAACTTTTACTTTGTTTCAGAGTAGTCTTGAATGGTCTGGTTATTTTTTGATACAGAAGGTAGCACATATGTCTGGAGTTCATTTGCAGTGAGTGGAGGCCCTGGCATGCCCATTCTCTTTCTCTCTCTCTCAAATAAATAAAGTATTTGTTATAAAAGAATATTAAATTTATAACACAAGAACCTAGATCTTTTGTGTAGCCATAGGTGTCTGACACCATAACTCCTGAGTTGTAGCCCAGCCCTGAATGAAGACAAAAGGCCCTTTACTGTCAAAGACTCACCATATTACCTACCATATCAGAAACTAGTTTCATGCAACAAGCTTTTCTATACAAGAATGAAAAGTGAAATAGAACAAAATTCTCTCCTCAAGGCAAATACTCAGGAAGGAAAGCTTTCTATAGAAGGAATGAAGTTTTGTCTAGAAAGAGAAAAGAATAAAACAGTGAGACTTAAAATAATAATAATAATAATAATTTACATATGACTCTGCATAAAGCTACAAGTTTCGTTCCTATCATGGGGTTGTCATGAGGAAGAGAAGGAGCACACAAGAACCAAAGACAGAAACTCTGAGCTTGTTTCACAAGTTGGCTAATATCTTTTCCTTTAAAATTTTTGTCAGCATTTTTCTTTGGTGTGTGTGTGCACGCGCACGTGTGCATGTGATCATTCAGAATGAATAAAATGGACATCCACATTTTCTTAAGGAAATCCATTCCCACTCTCGGGGAACTTGGTGGAATGATAGGGGATTGGGAATCACCCAGACTGAAAGCCTCTTAGGTTGCCTAGAGGCAGATTAGCCAAGTGGGAGGTAGCGAGACACTGCCCCTTCTACGAAGCTTGCTATTTTCTATGATTTTTTTTTTTCCTCTTCAAGCATGTTTGGGATTGTACAACCTTGAATTGGAAACTCAACATTAGCAATTCAAATTCAAAACTGAGTGTTTTAATGCTAAATACTTGTGGATATCATTTGAGAAGATTGTCAAGTTAAACAATGTCGATTTTTCATATATACAGCAAAGCGACTTTGCAGACATTACTCAGTTAAGATTCTAGCCATGATATTCATCTTGCATGCATGCGTATAATCCAGAACCAGCAAAGTATTGTGTAAATTCAGCATTTAGTTATCTCTTACCCATTATGAGGAAGAAAAGCAAACATTCCTCTCCTCCCCAACACTTTTATTCATGCCTGAAGCTAAGCAAGGAGAAAGGGAAAAGGTTTTTAGAATTACAAATAAAACCTTTAAATTGTAGAAAATTGCTAATTTCATTTATGAAAGCACTGCCTAACTTCTGCTTTCTCTCTTAGTTGTTATTCAAATTTCTTTCCCTAGTCAAAGAGAAAGGGAGAAAATAATCCTACTAGGAATTTAGTGAGTTTTCTTTTAGAGATCAGACATAAATGCTGCATATTTGAATATGCAAATTTAATGGAACAGATTGCTAGGAAATGAAAAATGGTTGTATGTTTAGCCTTAGGAAGTTAGCCCAGCTTAATAGAGCTGACAGAGAGTTAAGGAGTGTCCTCTTGTAAAACTCAAACAAGGAAGAAAGTACATACAATTTGCTTACCTAACAGGTAGGGACTCTGAACAGTGTGTGAGATCCTATGGACCAAGAGTCTCCCTATGTTAGTTATAGCATTTATTTAAGAAGGCTTCATTTCTTCCTGTGTAACATAAAGAGGATATTTCTCAGGTAATCTTGAGATTATATCCACTTTGAAAATTAAAATACAACATGCTGGTATATCCAGGATATCACATCTATATGAATCTGGGTCACATCTTGTGTCACAACCTAAAGACATGGGTGATTCTGTTTTGCAGTTTATGATCAAAGACTGGAAAACATTCACCCCTGTTTCAAACTAGGTCCATCAGTGATATATTACATTTCAATATTGTGTAGTTGGTTCTTTTAAAGTATATCTTGTGTGTTTACTAGACAAAGAAAACCCATCAAGTAAGCCATATTTTCAGAGGCAGCCCTCACTAGGTCTCTAGCTTCTAATATATCTAGTGTCTCTCTCTCTCTCTCTCTCTCTCTCTCTCTCTCTCTCTCTCTCTCTCTCTCTGTCTTTCCCTCCCTCTCTCTGCAAAGCTCAGCTACCTGGTATTCAGAGTTTGAAGAATTGAAAATTAGTGGCTTTTTTGGATTTACAGTAATCACTTGGGCAGCTTTGTCAATACCAATTTCCACCCTACATGAGTCTTCATACTATTCTAGGAATTAGGTTAAAACTGTCCTTAGACAGAAAATTGGTCAAAAATAAACCAAAATGTCAAACAAACAAGCAAAAAAAAAAAAAAAAGACACTTAAATAGCTGGAGGTAGAGTGAAAGGAGCACAGTGTCAATCTAGTGTCCAATGTGAAAATTCAGAAATATCAACACATCATGGTAATGCCACTCAGACTCCTCGGATATGGGCAAAAAGCCCAGCATTATGACAGGGATGTAACACTTGAGAAAAATGGAATCTTTCTCAGGTCTTGTTGATGTAGGATTTGTGGGCTCATGAGGGGTCTCCCAAACCCATTTGGAGTCCTTCTTCTTTCTCCTATTTTTCACAAAGAATTGATAAAAACAGACTCAAGACAGGCGGGAACAGCGGCTCCGGGCCGCTCGACTACCCGCCGCAACCGCGGAGCGGCAGAAAACCGCCGGACTCTCGGCTCGAGCCGCAGGACAAGCCAGGTGTGGGATTTTGCCCTCACACCGCGCTCTCCGCAACTCGGGAAACGTGAGGGGAGAGCGGCAGCGAGCAACGGAGGGGGGAGCAGACCGCGAGGTAAAAGCACGCGTGGAACAGCGATACAACCAGGGCAGCCGCGGCTCCCTCCCCTCACCCGCTGCCTGAACCCAGCTCCAGCGAACACAGCAGCGGCCCGGGACCCGGCCACGCCAACTTGGGCTGACGGCGGGACCCAAGCAGGAGCAGAATTCGGCAGCAACTTCAGCGGCTCCAGCACCGGTACCAGTGGCCCCAGCAACAGCGGACCCAGGAGCGACTTCGGGGTGAGCAGCACCAGTGGACACGGCAACGGCAGCTTCAGCAGCGGTGGGGGCTCCGGGGGAGGCAGCTATAACAGCTGCAGAGGCGGCAGCAGCGACTCAGTTTGCCCCGTAGGAAAAGCAAGTGCCCAGCTCCAGAAATCAGAACAGCAGCCCGACGACCCAGGCAGCAACTTGACTGAGACCACAATCACCCAAGGTAACTGGGATTGCACCAGGGAAGGGTCTCACTTGGTCACAAGCTGACTTGGATACCTCAACAGACCAGAAATCTAAACCTCTTTGTTGATAGAGGATCTGGTCATTATAATAACTACTCTTGCATACATACTCGGGGCTGTTTTTGATGGAATGGGTACAGTGTTTAGCTAAATTTTAGAATCTACCAGTATATTATTCCACTCAGCCTGCTTGAATACTCCTATAGCAGGGAAACTCAACCCCTAAGAACATCTTTGTAGATACTCTGAAAGTCTTAAGAGCCACACCTAATACCTTAAGGTCCTACCCTGAAAATATATTACACCAAATCAATTGATACAGCTAAGAATACACAGCTAGCTAGAAAATCCAAGCATTAACTTAATCCAAGATGCAAAAATATATACATTATAACACAAGAAACACTAAAAAGCAAGACGATATAAATTCACCTAAAAGTATTAATGCATCAGAAATGTCCTCCAGTGAGAAAGAGTTAGAGGAAATGCCTGAGAAAGAGTTCAAAAGAATAATTATAAATATGTTCAAAGAGGTCAAAGAACACATGAAAACAATCAAAGAAGAAATCAAAGAGGAAATCAAAGAGGAAATCAAAGGAATCAAAGAAGAGGCAGGACACCAATTTAATGAAATAAAGAAGGCAATACAAGACATAAATAGAGAAATAGAAATAATAAAGAAAAACCAGTCAGAATTACTAGCAATGAAGAACACAGTTAATGAAATAAAAAACTCTGTAGAAAATCTCACCAGTAGGATGGATGAGGGAGAAGACAGAATATCTAAGCTAGAAGATCAGGTGGCAGACCTAATGCAGTCCAACAAAGAGAAAGACAAACTTATAGAAAAGTATGAGTGGGAATTTCAAGATATTCGGGACACTATGAAAAGATCCAATATAAGAATTCAGGGCATAGTAGAAGGAGAAGAATTCCACTCCAGAGGCATAGTAGGCATCTTCAACAAAATCATAGAGGAAAATTTTCCCCAAATTGGGAAAGAGGTGCCAATACAGATACAGGAAGCCTTTAGAACCCCAGCCAGAAAAAACCCAGAAAGAAACTCTCCTCGCCACATTATACTCAAACTTCCAAACACACAAACCAAAGAAAAAATATTGAAAGCAGTTAGAGAGAAAAATCAAGTTACCTACAAAAGCAAGCCCATCAGGATTACAGCAGATTATTCAACACAAACTTTTAAAGCCAGAAGGGCCTGGAGTGATATATTCCAAGTTCTGAAAGATAACAACTGTCAACCAAGGTTACTTTATCCTGCAAAGTTATCCATCCAAATAGATGGAGAAATAAAGACATTCCATGACAAAAGCAGGTTAAAGGAATATCTGAAGACAAAACCAGCTCTACAGAAAATACTTGATAGAATCCTCCATGCTGAACAAAAGGAAAAGCACACATATAAGGAACCTAGAAAAAACCAGCCATACTCAAATACCAGTTAACAGAAGAGAGCACAGGTAGAACAAGTAACACACACACACACACACAAATGGCAAACATAAATACACACCTTTCAATAATATCTCGTAATATCAACGGTCTCAATGCCCCAACGAAAAGACATAGATTTGCAGACTGGGTTAAAAAGCAGGATCCTACAATCTGTTGTCTTCAAGAAACTCACCTTTCTACAAAGGATAGACATTATCTTAGGGTGAAAGGTTGGAAGACGGTGTTTCAAGCAAATGGGCCTAGAAAACAAGCAGGGGTTGCTATCCTAATATCAGACAGGGTGGACTTTAGTCCGAAGTTAGTCAAAAAAGATAAGGAAGGTCACTTTATATTGATTAAGGGCACACTCCAACAGGAGGACATTACAATCCTAAACATATATGCACCTAACATGGGGGCTCCCAAATTCGTCAAACAAACACTATTAGAACTAAGGTCACAGATAACACCAAACACGGTGGTGGTGGGTGACTTTAACACCCCACTCTCATCAATTGACAGGTCATCCAGGGAAAGAATAAACAGAGAGGCATCTGGACTAAATGAGGTCATAGAAGATATGGACCTAACAGATATATACAGGACATTTCATCCAAAGGCTGCAGAATATACATTCTTTTCAGCAGCACATGGAACATTCTCTAAAATAGACCATATATTAGGACACAAAGCAAATCTTAACAAATTCAGGAAAATTGAAATAATTCCTTGCATTCTATCTGACCACAATGGAATTAAACTACAAATCAATAGCAAGAAAGGCTACAGAGCATACACAAAATCATGGAAGCTAAACAATACACTACTAAATGATGAGTGGGTCAATGAAGAAATCAAAAAGGAAATCAAAAAATTTATAGAGTCAAATGATAATGAGAACACAACATACCAAAATCTCTGGGACACAATGAAGGCAGTTCTAAGAGGTAAATTTATAGCCTTAAGTGCCTATATTAAGAAATTAGAAAGGTCGCAAGTAAACGACCTAATGCTTCGCCTTAAAGCCTTGGAAAAAGAAGAACAAGGCAAACCAAAAAGTAGTAGACGGGAAGAAATAATAAAGATTAGGGCAGAAATTAATGAAATAGAAACAAAAAGAACAATCCAAAGAATTAATGAAACAAAGAGTTGGTTCTTTGAAAGGATAAACAAGATTGATAAACCCTTAGCAAATCTGACCAAAAGAAAGAGAGAAGAGACACAAATTAATAAAATCAGAGATGAACAAGGTAACATCACAACAGATTCCAGAGAAATTCAAAAAATTATAGGGACATACTATAAAAGCATATACTCCACAAAGTATGAAAATCTGAAAGAAATGGATAATTTCCTTAATCTATATGACCTACCTAAATTAAATCAAAATGAGATTAATCACTTAAATAGACCTATAACAAACATGGAGATCCGAGCAGTTATCAATAATCTCCCAACTAAAAAAAGCCCAGGCCCGGATGGATTCACTGCTGAATTTTACCAGACTTTTAAGGAAGAGCTAACACCATTGCTTCTTAAGCTTTTCCAGGAAATAGAAAAAGAAGGAATCCTACCAAACTCCTTCTATGAGGCCAGCATCACCCTGATACCAAAACCAGGCAAAGATAGAACAAAAAAAGAAAATTACAGACCAATCTCCCTCATGAACATAGATGCAAAAATTCTCAACAAAATCTTGGCAAACAGAATACAAGAGTATATCAAAAAGATCATTCACCCTGACCAAGTAGGCTTTATCCCAGAGATGCAGGGATGGTTCAACATACGCAAATCTATAAATGTAATACATTACATAAATGGGTTGAAGGACAAAAACCACATGATCATCTCATTAGATGCAGAGAAAGCATTTGACAAAATCCAACATCCCTTCATGATAAAAGTCCTACAGAGACTGGGAATAGAAGGAACATATCTCAATATAATAAAGGCTATTTATGACAAACCTACAGCCAACATATTACTAAATGGGGAAAAACTGGAAGCTTTTCCACTAAAATCAGGAACAAGACAAGGGTGTCCACTGTCTCCACTTCTATTTAATATAGTTTTGGAAGTCTTAGCCATAGCAATAAGGCAAGAGACACACATAAAAGGGATACAAATTGGAAAGGAAGAAATCAAGTTATCACTATTTGCAGATAACATGATTCTATACATAAAGGACCCTAAAGACTCTACTAGCAAGCTGTTAGAGCTAATCAAAACCTACAGCAATGTAGCAGGATACAAAATAAATACACAGAAATCAGTAGCCTTCATATATGCTAACAACAAACACACAGAGGATGAAATCAGAGAATCACTCCCATTCACAATTGCATCAAAAAAAATAAAATACCTTGGAATAAACCTAACTAAGGAAGTAAAGAATCTATACAATGAGAACTTTAAGACACTCAAGCGAGAAATTGCAGAAGACACTAGAAAGTGGAGAAACATCCCTTGTTCCTGGCTTGGAAGAATCAATATCGTGAAAATGGCAATCTTACCTAAAGCAATCTACACATTTAATGCAATCCCTATCAAAATTCCAAAGGCTTTCTTCATGGAAATAGAAAAAACAATCCAAAAATTCATTTGGAATCATAAAAAACCTCGAATATCTAAAATAATACTGAGCAACAAAAAAGAGGCTGGTGGTATCACCATACCTGATTTTAACCTATACTACAGAGCCATAGTAACAAAAACAGCATGGTACTGGCACAAAAACAGACATGTAGATCAGTGGAACAGAATAGAGGACCCAGATGTAAGCCCAAGTAGCTATAGCCACCTGATATTCGATAAAAATGCCAAAAATACTCATTGGAGAAGAGACAGCCTCTTCAGCAAATGGTGTTTTGAAAACTGGATAAATATCTGCAGAAGGATGAAAATAGATTCTTCTCTCTCGCCATGCACAAGAATTAAGTCCAAATGGATTAAAGACCTTAACATCAGACCGGAAACTTTGAAACTGCTAGAGGAAAAAGTAGGGGAAACCCTCCAACATATTGGTCTTGGCAAAGACTTTCTAAATACAACCCCAATTGCTCAGGCAATAAAACCACAGATTAACCACTGGGACCTAATGAAATTACAAAGATTTCGCACCGCAAAGGACACAGTGAAAAAAGCAAAGAGGCAACCTACAGAATGGGAAAAAATCTTCGCCAGCTATATATCTGATAAAGGATTAATATCTAGGATATACAAAGAACTCAAAAAGTTAACTAATAAGGAATCAAACAGGCCAATCAAAAAATGGGCTAAGGAGCTAAATAGAGAGTTCTCAAAGGAAGAAATACGAATGGCATATAAGCACCTAAAAAAATGTTCTACGTCACTAGTCATCAGGGAAATGCAGATTAAAACTACATTGAGATTCCATCTCACTCCTGTCAGATTGGCCACCATCATGAAAACAAATGATCATAAATGTTGGCGGGGATGTGGAAAAAAAGGAACCCTTCTGCACTGCTGGTGGGAATGCAATCTGGTCCAGCCATTGTGGAAAACAGTGTGGAGGTTCCTAAAGCAGCTAGAGATTGATCTACCATATGACCCAGCTATAGCACTCCTAGGCATATATCCAAAGGACTCATCTCATTTCCTTAGAAGTACATGCTCAACCATGTTTATTGCTGCTCAATTTATAATAGCTGGGAAATGGAACCAGCCTAGATGTCCCTCAACAGATGAGTGGATAATGAAGATGTGGTACATTTATACAATGGAGTTCTACTCAGCGGTAAAGAAAAATGAAGTTATGAAATTTGCAGAAAAATGGATGGACCTGGAAAGTATTATACTAAGTCAGGTAACCCAGGCCCAGAAAGCCAAGCGCCACATGTTCTCCCTCATATGGGGATCCTAGCTACAGATGACTGGGCTTCTGTGTGAGAATGAAAATACTTAGTAGCAGAGGCCAGTAAGTTGAAAAGGAGACATAAAGGGTGGAGAAAGGAAGGGAAGAGGATACTTAAATGGTTGATATTGTATATATGTAATTACAATGATTGTAATGGGGAGGTAATATGATGGAGAATGGAATTTCAAACGGGAAAGTGTGGGGGTGGGGAAGGAGGGAATTACCATGGGATATATTTTATAATCATGGAAAATGTTAATAAAAATTAAAAAAAAATAAAAAAATAAAAAAAAAACAGACTCAAGAAAGATAAATTATGAAATATTGTGTTTATTTAGGAAAAAAACATAATTCAGGAGGTTCATTTAAGGGAAAGTGAGCCCTCAGAAAAGGCTAGAGGTGGTTTGCAAGCATGTGGAAGACAGGATCTAGAAGTGCATGTAGAGGGATTTAGAAGAAACCCGCAATCTGGTGAGAGGCAAAGTCTCTGCCTTGAATATCCACATGAAGAAAATTAAGACATTAATTAGTGGTGACCTAAAACAGACTACCATGGAGAGAGTACCATAGCAGAGACTGAGAAATTCAGATGAGATATGAGTAAGAGCGTTGTATCCATGGTTACCTTGTTAGAGAATTTGCACCTGTAGAAGGCCCAGAGTGCAGAGAAAATACACATGTGACAGATCCACAGTGTAGTAGTATGCTTGTGGTAGACTCAGATCAACAATGAATCATACATGCAATTAAAATGAGAATGAAATGAGGACCTGGCCTAAAATGGTGTACTGGGGTACTCCCTGGAACCCCAAGCCCTGAGTTCATGTCTGCAAATTAACCAAAGGATTGGCAATCAAGACTAAAGAAAATAATTTTTAAATCAGCACATTTTACTCAGATATCACAGGGATATGATAGATAAAAAGGGCCAAAGAAGGGAAGATAAAGTGGGAAGGGGGGAAATATACCACGTGGTCCAGGAGCCCATGCAAAGAACATGGACCTGAGATAAAAATAAAATAAAAAGAGCTAGGCATGGTGGCATAAACCTTTAATCACAGCACTCAGGAGGCAGAGGTAGGAAGATTGCTGAGAGTTCGAGTCCACCCTGAGACTATATAGTGATTTCCGGGTTAGCCTTGATTAGAGTGAGACCCTACCTTAAAAAAAAAATAAATAAAATAAAATAAAAAGAGAATGACAGGGGAAAGAAAAGAAAGTATAAAGAGCTCCTGCCATGTGGAAAGCAGCAGAATGTGAATAGCCCATACAGAAGTAGAAGTAAGGGAGTTCTCCCCTCACTTTGTCTGCCTAGACAAGAGGAAGCACCAGAACCTGGAGGTTCAGGACTGGCCAGGCAGCCCAGAGAGCTTGCCCTCCCCTATGAACCTTACTGTAGTGGGTTTTACCTTCTAGTTCATGTAAACCAGAGATACAGCTGATTGGTGTGGGCTAGAGGCTAGCCACGATGCCAAGTTCTGGGGGCTGAACTTGACCAACCATAATGCCAGGCTTAGGTATAAACTCTAAGGAAGTGGACCTGCCTTCTGGGATGGCCTCAGGTTGCTTGTGGACAAACAAATCTAGGGAAAAGATACAAAATCAAATGATACTTTGATCTCTAGCAAAGTGGAGACTGCAAAGTCAGGGCCCAGTCACCCTAACTGGCTGACAAAGTTACCTGACTCCCTCTCAAGAGTACCCCAAAGCATGACACAGATGGAGCACAAAACAAGGCAATGCCCAGGCCAAGGGGCATGCCCTCTCTCCATCCATCTCAGCTCTGCTGAAAGGAAGAGAAGTGGACTTACAGGCATTGAGACATAAGAGAGCACAGAGAGAAAGAGCAGAGATAAGCATGGACAAGCCTTTATAGTAAATTTAAAAATGGATTTGTTTTCATCAAATTCAGGTACATAAGTGGAAGACCTGATTAGGTTGCAGATTAAAGGGGCTAACCCAAAACTAGCCACCTAAGTAGTGTGCCAGACTGTGGTGGCAAGAAGAGTACTACAGCCATGGTGGGTACGATTAGATCAGACAAGAGTTTTGTTCCTCCCAAGGTAGGATGGCATCTTTTGGTAACCCCTTGGGTTCCTGTCCCTAAGTAAAACTGATTAAAAGAAGCTCTCTTTCCCCAAAGTCTTCTTCGTTGGTGGGAATAACCCCAGAACCAAGAGACAGTGCGAAGTCAAAAGTGACTAAACCATATCCCTAATTAAGACCTTTCAAGCTGATATTGCACACCAAAGAAGAATTAAGAAACATGCTCCAGGACCAGAGATGAGCATAGGAAAGTAGGTTATTGGTGAGAAGGACTTTGAAAGAGACAGAGTTACCACTATGCTGCCTGGTCCTCTGACCTGTTATGAGGGGAACTCACTCCCTAACTGGAAAGATGATCATTGCTTCTCCAATCAAGGGAGTGGTCACACATGACAGGTACCTGGATCACTTACTCTTCCAAGGGGTTTTATTGACTGTGCATGGTATTGACTAATTTGTTTTCCATTTGGCTCTGAGGCTAGAGAGCTATGGCTTGTAATGCGTTTCACGACAGGCTTATTCACCATGGACAAAGACCTCAGACATTGTGCCCAAGGGAGCAAACTCCTATCTCAGTGATTTTTTTTTTAACCCATGTATCAAAGGAAGGACTGAGAAGCCCATCAATGTGCAAGCAGAATTAGACTCCCTGTAAGTAACCCCTGAGTCTGATGTGTGGTACCAAAACCACAATGGAGACGCTAGAAAGTCAGAGATGCCCAAAATGTAGTATGCTGGCAGAGAAACCTAAGCTATGAGTGGAGCAATCCCAAGGCCATCGGCATGCATGCAAACAAGAGTCCAGAGAGTACTTGCTGAAATTTCCATGATCTTACATCCCAGAATAATAAACTCAGCCACATACACATGGATAGTGACAGAAATAGAGGAAGTTGGGCTGGAGAGATGGCTTAGCGGTTAAGCGCTTGCCTGTGAAGCCTAAGGACCCCGGTTCGAGGCTCGGTTCCCCAGGTCCCACGTTAGCCAGATGCACAAGGGGGCGCACGCGTCTGGAGTTCGTTTGCAGAGGCTGGAAGCCCTGGTGCGCCCATTCTCTCTCTCTCCCTCTATCTGTCTTTCTCTCTGTGTCTGTTGCTCTCAAATAAATAAATAAAATATATTAAAAAAAAAAAGAAATAGAGGAAGTTTATTAAAGAAACAAGAAAAGCTCCTGCGGGTAGTAGTGAACTGGGGCGCTAGAAAATAAATACTATATGAAAATTCCAGTGCCACATGAGTGCTGATCTTCTGTAGGTCACTTATGCATCATTTGATTTATCTTCTATCCCAGTCTTTTCTTGCACATCCTCTTTCCCTTACATGTAGACCTGTGTGGAGAGATTTGCAGTCTTTCTGCCAACTGATTTTTATTTATTTTTTACATGTTAAGCTTAATGCTTCTCTTAATACACCCCTACTATAGAATAGCACATAGAAAATGGCTAGGCAGTTTAGGAGTGACAGGACACCTCAACATGAATAGCTTTCTCATTTACTAAATGTAGGAATTGTCCTTGGGTCTCTAGGGGAAAATCTATGTCATTATACTTTACTACAGATCTCTGCCTCCTTAAGGAGTCCTTCCACTCCCTTCTGGGAAGATCCTTCCTAGAGAATTGTTTCTGGCAAGATTGCTCTTTTGTAGAAATCCTAACACTTGACACCCGATGTCAGAACCAGACTGGCTAGACCAGACACCCATCCATGGGATTCATAAAAGTCCCTTACTTGAGTTGCGAGGTGGGCTTCTCAAGTCTCTTCTCGCCTCCCTGGGCACGAGCTCTGTCTTGCTTCCTTTTCTTATGTTCTGGACTTAAACCCCCTCCCCCATTCTCTTCTCCCTCCTAACACTCTAGGCTAAAATCCTTCTAAACCTTATCCTCTGGTCTGTCCATTTTATTTTTCTGAATTTGTAATACAAGAATCTGGGCATATCCCAACAGCATAAGTGTGTTAGCATACATATCAGTGCGTTTGGTGAGGAACCTCCAAATTACTGTATCACTATTCTCCTGCCATACCGTGGGGCAGGGCTGGTGAAAAATATCTGGAACGAATATTATTATACTACCTTCTCTTAGTGCCTGATATGGCTTGGCAAGATTTCATATTTACTTTGATAATTTACAGTCTTGCTTTGACCCTGTTCCTCTCCTCTGTGCCCTGGTCCCTGTCTTCTGATATTAGTATGTGCATTGTTTACCACTGGGTTTGGAAATATATAACTATTGTTGTTGTTAATTTGTTTTATTTATTTATTTATTTATTATTCTCCAGAGTTTAGAGTTTGACTTGGGAAGTTTTAAACAATGTTGGAACTCTTTCTTTTTTTAATTTTTCTTGTTATTTTTATATATTTATTTGAGAGAAACAAAGAGGCAGATAGAAAGAAGGAGAGAGAATGGGTGTGCCAGGGCCTCCAGCCACTGTAAACGAATTCCAGACACGTGAGCTCCCTTGTGTATTTGGCTAACGTGGGTCCTGGGGAGTTGAGCCTTGAACTGGGGTCCTTAGGCTTCACAGGCAAGTGCTTAACCACTAAGCCATCTCTCCAGCCCAAAAATGTTGGAACGCTTAAGGAGTTTTTGGAAAAGGTTTTAAGGAATTGTTGAAAACGGATTCAATACATTTGCAGTATGACAGAGACAGAAACCTTTGAGATGCCAAAGGTAGAAAGTTGTAGAAAAGTTATATTTAGTGTCAAATTGGCCAGGGGTGTATGGTTTGCCTGCGATGGTTAATCTTGTTAATTTGATTGGCTTGAGAAATGCCTACTCTATTGATAATGTATGCCTCTGGGCATGCCTGTAGGGATATTTAAAGAGAGGATTGACTATAGGAAGACCTGCCCTAAATATGGATGGTACTGAGACAATTTAGGGATGGCAAAAATAAAGGAAAGGGGCTGGAGAGATGGCTTAGCAGTTAGGCAATTGCCTGTGAAATCTAAGGACCCCAGTTTGAGGCTTGATTCCCCAGGACCCACATTAGCCGGATGCACAAGGGGGTGCATCCGTCTGGAGTTTGTTAGCAGTGCCTGGAAGCCCTGGCGTGCCCATTCTCTCCCTCTCCCTCCCTCCCTCCCTCCCTCCCTCCCTCTCTCTCTCTCTCTCTCTCTCTCTCTCTCTCTCTCTCTCTGTCTCTTTCTCTTTCTGTCACACTCAAATAAATAAATAAAAATGAACAAAAATAAATAAAAAATAAAGGAGAAAATAAAAGGTAAAATTGAGGAATGTTCTTTAGTCTATATGGGAGAATTTTTTTTTTTATTCCTTTTTCCCTAGAACCTAAATAGAGGATATAATAGGTGCCTAAACATATGGCATGGGGGCTGATCTTTCCTTTTTCTTTCTTAGAAGAGAAAGAATATAAAGGAATTTCACCTTTTCCTGGAGACCTGGAAACCTGGTGCCACCTAGAAACCTGCTTTCAGGGCTACAACAACCCTTTCAACCTCCTCCAGTAAATTTCCATGAATATCTGGAATTTCATAAAAGATTTCAGAGTCTCTAGCTGGGCATTCCCATTTTCCAGGAAGCCCCTCTTACTTTACAGCAGGAGCTGTGCCTTCCTTCTTTCTCTTCAACTCCATAATATCAATGGTAACATCTTTCTAAATTCCATTCTGTATGGTCTGTGGATTTCATTTGCTGAAATTCTTAAGACAAAACCCGGAGGCCACTGACTCTGTGAAAGTTCTGCATGACTGTGAGCATCTAGTGCCCTAAATCCTGAGATATCACCCTCCCAACAGCTGAAAACAACTCTGTCACTCTCAAAGACACGTGAATTCTTGTATCATTCCTATCCAGAGGCTGACATACTGGATGTAATCACAGAGAGAGAAAGAGAAAGTCCACAAGTGCTTGCACTTCTCTATCGCTCTGCTTCTAGCTGCCTCGAAGTGACCCACCATGATGAACAGAAACCTTGAAACTGTGAGTCAAAGTAAGCTTTCCCTCTCTTGAGTGTTGCACATTAAAACAAAATTATTTGTTTTGTGTGTGTTTGTGTGAACTTGTGTATGTGAGTGCTGTGAACATACATGCGTTGGTTGCTGTCTTCCAGCTGGATTTAGACAAGGTTTCTTGTTTGCTGCTGCATACAACTGGCTAGTCAGTGCCGAAGCTTCTGTTAGTTTGGGCCAGGCCACAAGAGTCACTGTGGATGGCAAAATGAAAACTAGACTTAACTAGAAAATGCAAGAATGAAGCTGATGACATTCCTTAGAAGTCACCTGACCCATTGTTTCTCCTGCCCCTAGGCCACAGTTCCCTGGTTACCTAATCTCAAGAGCCAACTCACTTATCTTTTGGTGACACACCCTAACTGCCTGACCACAATCTTTTCATTAGCAGAAAAATTCCCCCACAAGCCCCCCTCCCCTACCCCCCACCTAGCAGAAAGGCCAGGGGTGCTTCTCTCATGAGACAGCCCAACAACTTGTGTCTTTTCTTGAATAAAACTTTTACTTCGCTTCACAATGGTCTTGCATGGTCTGGTCATTCATAAACTTCCATACTCTCTTTGTCTCATATATCATCATTGAATGATTGAATGGCTGTAATTATAGAAGCTCACTACTGCATCCACCTTTACATAGGTTCTGGGGATTAGGATTTAGGTATTCTTATGTAGCAAGTGCTTTCATACACTGAGCCGTCTTTCCAACCCTCAGGTGTTTCTTTCTTATTGATGAGAAAAATAGCTTACACAATGTGATTTCAATTCTGTTTCACTGCGAACAGGGCTCTGAGTTACACCTCACTTCTTCATTTCTTTCATTTTATACTAGGGATTGATAGAGGTCTTATTCACGTCTGCTATTCAGCAGTTGCTTTCATTAAAAATGTATTAAAGTATAGAATAAAATAAGGGAAGGATTTAAGTTCTACGATTTGACTCCTACAAACAACACTCAAATTTGACTAGTTGGAATCAGACTGGAGACATTTTGCATTTTATGGTTCTGAGAATTATCTTGAAGAAAGTGGTCCTTTATGCCCTCCCTCCCTGTCCCGTGAACCTTGAAGTAGATTCTAACTCATGAAACCAAACAAAGTAAACAAAATACTCATATTTACAAGTAGCAAGGAAATAAAGGCTCGTCTCTAGTCTCTTTTTCAAATTCCTCCCACCTCACATTTGGAGAATATTTTCCCTTATTGCTTGGTGCAACTTGCAGACCAGAATACAACATCACAAAATATAAATTTAAGTGACTAGAATATTCCATTATAGCTATGCTCTCTATACCCTTTTTTGCTTAAAAATTCTTTTTTTTTTTTTCCTTTATGCTCTAGCCCAGGTTGACCTGGAATTCACTATGTAGTCTGGGGGGGAGGGGGTAGGGAGGGCTTAAACTCATGGCAATTAAAGGCATGCACTACCACGCTCAACTTAAAAATTCTTTTGTGCTGATTATTTTCAGAAACAACAAAAAGAAGTTCTAAATATGATAATATTTTAAGGGACTTTTTTTTTTTTTTTTTTTTTTTTTTTTGGTTTTTCGAGATAGGATCTCACTCTGGCTCAGGCTGACCTGGAATTCACTATGTAGTCTTAGGGTGGTCTCGAACTCACGGTGATCCTCCTACCTCTGCCTCCCGAGTGCTGGGATTAAAGGCATGCGCCACCACGCCCGGCTTAAGGGACATTTTTATCTATGAAGTAAATCATTTGTAAGAGAATTACCTTTGTATAATGAAGACAGGAATGATAAAAAAATCCTTTAAGTGGAAAAAGTAGTAATTTAAATATGGCAAATAGACCAGTGTAATGTTTCCTATACTTTTCCTTTCTTTCTGAGGTCTCCTGCACATTCTTCTTTCTTAAATTTGCATAGATGATCAATGATGCAATGCTTGGCACTTGCTCTAAACAGGATGAGGTAGTTTATTTTGAAATAAATATGATAGACATGGCCTGGGAGTAGATTCAAGATGCCCTGATGACATGTTCCACTGCAGAAGAGGTTACATAAACTTGAATAGTCACAACACAAAAAGAGCCATAAATCAGTGCATTTACTGAATACGTTGGTGGGGACATCAGCAAAGCAAGGTAATCTCTTATATAGGTTTCAGATACTATCTGATGACATTTTTAGCTTTAGGGTGGAGGGAGCTAATGGTCTGCTAAGTTAATACATTCCAAAAGTTGTATCTAACAGTCACAAAGATGTGAAGTTAGATATAGGGGTCAGTAATGGATGTCTATTAAGGGGACTAAAGATAGCCTGAGATAATGTAGCCTCTGGTTTTGGTAGCATCCCAACTCTACTACCATAAAATTCTAGTCATTCAATCGTTCACAATCTCTGCAACACAGTTGGGATTCTTCAGAGGACTTCAGCTAACAGCATGGTGAGTCTGAATTTGAAGACATCTCTTCAGCTTATGTATTCCCTGGATTTCTCCAGCATATAGGAGACATATGTTAATGGAGTCCTATTTGCTTTCTGTTTATGCATCTGTCTATTGTCACAACAGGCCCAGCTGAGAGCCTAGAAGGAAAAGGGAAAATTTCTTTTTTTTGTTTTTTCGTCTTCTCTAACCATAAGCAACAAGTCTTAATTAGCTGTTATAAAAGTGAATTCTTAAAAAGAAATACGAAGTTAGCCAAAGTGGATTTCTCATACAAATAATTTATGAATATGTAGCAGAAGGCCTCATCTTTCATGCATATACATATTTTTTTCCACATATAATTTAACCAATTAGGTCTTCAGGCACTAAAATGATGTAATTATCAGTCATCTAAATTTGGGAAGAAATGTAAAGAAATCTAAATAATTCTTGGAATTGTGTTGCCTTTGAGGAACAAATTTCAATGCAATTTTGTGAAATAGTGCAGTAAGTCATGAATATGATCTACCAAAATGTTTCCTTGAGGTTGAGTACAGGGTTCAAGGCAGGACAGCAAAGTGATTTACTTAATCTAAGTGCATTCTATACTTACTTGCTTTTCTCATTTGGGACAGTGTTTTGGTAATGTTCTGAACTATGAGAAATCTAGCATACTGGGAGAAAAACAATCAATAAAACTTTCCTGACAGGTAAACCATCATACATCTGAATATCTAGTGAATGAACAAATTGAATGTGAAAACAGGTGTTTACTTGTGTCCACATTTTTATGTGTTTCTGTTTCACTTCCTAGCATTTCTATCCTATTGCTCTTGGACTTTTTTCCCTTAATGCTGAGAAATATCCTTATGTTTTTAATTCCACCACTTCATGTCTCCTGTAAGCTCTTGTCCTCCCCAGAGCTATGTGGAAACTCAGAAAACACTATTTCAATGTGTATCACTTTGCCACAGTGAGCACTTGGAGCCAACAGAGGCATCTTCAGAATAAGTTGTCTGTGACATTCTCTGGCCTGGTCACTGTCATCCTCACCCTACCCCCAAACATTAGAGAAACTAGAATTACACAATTACCTCAGTGTGAGCCATAGACACTAGAGTCTTTTTCTATAAAGAGAGGCTTTTCATATTTTTAAATTATTATTATTTTTTATTTATTTGCAAGCAGAGAGAGAGATGGGGAAGAGACAGAGGGAATGGATGTGCAGGGTCTCCAATGACTGCAATCGAACTTCAGATGCACTACATTTGGCTTTATGTGATACTAGGGAATTAAACCTGGGTCATTATCCCATCCCCCTTGCGACCCCTATCCCACCACTGTGTAGACCACCTCACTCCCTACATGCTGAAATCAATGTTCCTCAGCATCAACAAGCAACCTCTGAACCCACCAATTCCCTTAGGCCCCTCTTCATGTTCTCTCTCAACTGCTTATAAAAACTCAGTCCCCTGGGCTGGAGAGACAACTTAGCAGCAAAGCACTTGCCTGTGAAGCCTAAGGACCCCGGTTCGAGGCTTGATTCCCCAGACCTGCATTAGCCAGATGCATAAGAGGGAGCACGCATCTGGAGTTTGTTTGCAGTGGCTGGAGGCCTGGGCAGCATGCCCGTTCTCTCTCTCTCCCCTCCCTCCCCGTTCTTTCTGTCTCTGTCTGTCACTCTCAAATAAATAAATTTTTTAAAAAATTCAGCCCCCTGACAAATAAACCAAGCTAAGACCCTGCTCTCCACGGTTGCCTGGATGCCTTCAGAGAATGGCAGCCCCGTGAATCCAGAGACTACAATGTTCCCTTCCAGAAGAGATGGATTGTATTTTGTATGTGTATGTACAGTTGTGAATTGAACAAGGCTGGATTCCTTAAAAAAAGTATGTTTATAGTCGGTCCACTTTGAATGATATATGTGACAGCAATAATACATTATGTGATGTTATATCCAAGAGTGTGTTAGACTCTTGGGAGGTGTTAAATTATGAGAAAGAAAACAACTATGTCTGAGCTAGAATGAGTCCCTATTTTAAGAAAAAAATATATAGAAATAGGTCCCAGATTCCTTAATCTTCAGCCTCACTACTCTTTGTGAGATGTGAGCATAGTTGCCCTCATCAATCTTATAAGAACTTTCTAGAATAGTTATCTCATATCTGGCAGGTCCCTTTCCTATTATGATATTACTCATGATGACCTAGAGCCACTGGCAAATGTGGCTCAGTGTATCTTTGCTCACAAATTACCACCACACCATGCATGGGTTGAAGCCCTACCAAATAATAAATGCTTGTTTCTATCCACCTAGTAAAGGCCATGTGAATACATTCATGAGTTATTATAATTTATGATTTCTAAGCCTTATAGTCCTAGGACAAAGGAAACACATGTAAGAATTTCCCTTCAGGCACCTTTTCATATGGTATAAACGGTTCTGATAGCTTTTCTTCAAATTAAACATGACCCACTGAATGAATCTTAGAACATCCATTCCCTGGAACCAGGTGAGTCTCTAGTTGAAAAGGGTCAGTCTTGGGCTGGAGAGATGGCTTAGCGGTTAAGCGCTTGCCTGTGAAGCCTAAGGACCCCGGTTCGAGGCTCGGTTCCCCAGGTCCCATGTTAGCCAGATGCACAAGGGGGCGCACACGTCTGGAGCTCGTTTGCAGAGGCTGGAAGCCCTGGTGCGCCCATTCTCTCTCTCTCCCTCTATCTGTCTTTCTCTCTGTGTATGTCGCTCTCAAATTAAAAAAAAAAATTAAATTAAATTAAAAAAAGAAAAGGGTCAGTCTTAGATGTGCTTTTATATATCAGAAGAGGAGTAAAGAATATAATCCTATGGATAAGGAGTTACAGCCAGGTTCTCATTGCTGGCAGAAATCACCTGACCAAGAGCAGCTTTGGGGGATAAAAAAAGGAGGGGGATTATTTTGGCTTACAGGCTGGAGGGGAAGCTCCATGAGGGCAGAGGAAAACGATGGATAAAGCAGAGGGTGGACATCAACCCCTGGCCAACATAAGTTGGACAGTAGCAACAGGAGAGTGTGCCTGACACTGGCATGGGGAAACTAGCTATAATAATCCATAAGCCCGCCCCCAACAACCCACTGTCTCTAAAAGGTGTCAATTCCCAGATGTCCATCAGCTGGGAAACTAGTATTCAGAACACCTAAGTCTATGGGAGATGCTTGAATCAAATCACCACATTCCACCCTGGCCCCCATAAACTGATATCCATACATGATACAAAATATAATGCCTTCAGTACAACTTTAAAAGTGCCCATAGTTTTTATCAATCCGATTGATGTTCAAACATCCACAAAACCCAAGGTCTTTTAACTGAGCCATAATAACAAAAAATACCCATCAAAAAACATAACGGCACAACATAAATATTCACACTGTAAAAGACAGCACTGTGCATAGCAAAGAAATATTCAACCAATACAAGATTTAAACAGGGTAAACATCAAACTCTAGCTACAAGTCCAACAATGCTAGTCAATGACAAATCTCTAAGTCTGATAATTCTAACTCACAATGGTTATCTGGAGTTCCAATTCCCTTCCTCCAGCTAGGCTACTCACAGTCCTGGATAATTTCATCTGGGCCTGGAAGCTCTTCTTAGCAGCTATGTTATGGTCCTCACATCTCCCCTGTGGCTCCATCGTGTTTCAGTGCAGGCATCTAGCAACCAAACTGCTTTACACTGCCCATAGACGTTTGTAAAACACAAGCCTGTATTGCAAATTCAATGACCTTCTCTTTCCTCCATTTCTTTTTTTTTTAAAAAATCTTATTTTTATTTATTTATTTGAGAGTGACAGACAGAGAAGGAGAGAGAGAATGGGTGTGTCAGGGCCTTGAGCCACTGCAAATGAACTCCAGACGCGTGCGACCCCTTGTACATCTGGCTAACGTGGATCCTGGGGAGCCAAGCATGGAACCAGGGTCCTTAGGCTTCACAGGCAAGCGCTTAACTGCTAAGCCATCTATCCAGCCCTCTTTCCTCAATTTCTTATACTCTACAATACCAGGTAGTGTTAGAGATAAGCCCTGAGCAACTTCTGCCCTGAGCAACTTCTGACCTTTCCTCATCCCCCCACCCCGCAGCACCTAACTGATTCCATCCCCCCCACCCCGCCACACCTAACTGATTAACACCCTGCCTGGCAACTGCAGAGACGTGAGAACTGTACCGTGAATTCTCGGAATAACCGCAAACTGTCCTAGGCCAAAGGCCAAGAAGATTCTGTAACTTTCCACCACCTGCCTCTAGCCCCCCCCCCCACCCAAAACCCTAACCCTAACCCTTACCCTTTAAAAGACCGCTCCGGCTCAATAAAATTGGACTCTTGACAAGTGTACATTTGCTTGAGTCTCTTTCTCTCTCTTGCCCATCTTATTTCAGGTTAGGGTCCTACTTGCCCCCATGAATAGCTAGGTCCCGTGGGACGGGACACATGGCGCCCAACGTGGGGCTCGAGGCACGGACCTCACTGGATGGAGACCCCTAATTCAGCGACCTCCGGAGGATTTGTTAAGTGGTCACCGCTTCTCTGCCCAAGAAGACGGCAAGACCTGGTAAGTTTTCCCTCTTTATTCCGTCCCATCGAGATGGGCCATTCATTGTCTAAAGAGGCTTCTTTCATAAAGGATTTAAAAGCCTTTCTCAGAGAGCGAGGAATACGGGTAAAGAAAAAGGATCTTATACAGTTTTTTATTTTTGTTGATAAGACATGTCCATGGTTTATGATTGATGGACCTAATATTCATCCCAAAAAGTGGCAGAGCAGGTAGAGAATTAAATAAGAAACTCACTGAGGAAGGCAATGACGCACTATCCCCAACTATTTTCTCTTTCTGGGGCTTAATTCGAGACATTGTCGAGGAAGCGAATAATGACTCTGGTAAACGCCACCTTCTCTCTGTGGCTGAACATTGTCTCTTGTCTTCACAGCCTGGTTCTGCTGCCCTTCACGTTCCCCCTCTCGAGCTTCAGACTCCTTTTCTCTCGTTGATGTTTCTGACTCTCATACTTCTGACCCTTTGAATCTTCCCCAACTTTACCCTCCACTACCCCCAATTGACATTTCTAAGCCCCCCCCCCCCATTAACCAATCGCCTCACCTAATCAATCCTGTTCTAAAGAAGCAACCTACCACTAAACCTCAGCCTCCTCCTACTGGTCCCTCATCTTCTTGATGCTGGCGATGCAACCACCTTAGAAGGTGAGGCCGCCCGATGTCACAATCCTGATTGGCCACCCCTCACCCCACTGCCCCAACTCTTTCCCCCCAAACTCTCCCCTCTGCTCCTCTTTTGACCTTGCCCTCTTTTCCGATTGTTCCGCCTAATTCCCTTTCTGAAACCAAGCTTCGCCTCTCCTCTCAAGTTTGAGATCTCACTGAATGCTGCAGTCCAGTTTGCATTGCTGGTAGAAATCACCCAACCAAGAGCAGCTTCTGGGAAAAAGAGATTTATTTTGGCTTACAGGCTCGAGGGGAAGTTCCACGATGGCAGGGGAAAACGATCACATGAGCAGAAGGTGGACATCACCCCCTGGCCAACATAAGATGGACCACAGCAACAGGAGGGCATGCCAAACACTGGCAAGGGGAAACTGGCTTTAATACCCATAAGCCCGCCCCTAACAATACACTCCCTCCAGGAAGCATTAATTCCCAAATATCCATCAGCTTGGAACCTAGCATTCACCACACCTAAGTTTATGGGGGACACCTGAATCAAACCACCACATTCCGCCCCTGGCCCCCATAAACTGATATCCATGCATGATGTATTCAGTCTGACTTTAAAAGTCCCCATAGTTTTTTTTTATCAATCTCAATGATGTTCATACATCCCCATAGTTCAAGATCTTTTAACTGAGCCATAATACCAAAATATAACCTCAAAAAACCCATAATGGCACAGAATAAACATTCACACTGCAAAAGATGGCATTGGGCATAACAGAAAAATTCAACCAATACAAGATTTAAAACAACCAGGGAAACCATCAAACTCTGTAGCTTCAAGTCCATCAACTCTAGCCAGTGACAAATCTTCAAGTCCGATAATTCTAACCAGCAGCATGTCTCTGGCATTCCAATTCCGCCTTTCCAGCTAGGCTATTCACAGTCCTGGGAACTTCATCGGGGCCAGCAGCTCCTCAGCAGCCATCTCATGGTCCCGGCATTTCCACTGGGTCTCCGCTGCAAGCCACAGTTCATCTTCATGGCCCCATGGGCTCTATATGCAGGCAACCAGCAAACCCACTTCACACTGCCCATGGCCATTTCCAAAACACAAGACCATGTTGCAAACTCAATGACCCTCTCCAGCATTTCTTATACTCCACGATACCAGGTAGGGTGCCAATTTGTTAATCCAGGGGGGAATAAAGCAGACTTTGAAGAACAGGACTCCTTGAGCACTCAGGCCCCTTCAAAAGAGTCTACATTCTTCTTGTTGCCCCAGCGCAGGTCAGCCAGCCCAGTCTCAAAGGTTGTAATCTATCAGTTGCAGCTGAATGGGCAGCAGTTCACCCAAAGATTTTTCTTTCTGTGCCATATCCCTCTGCACACACCAGTTCATTTCTACACAAAGCAACCCTGCACAACTTCTTAGGACATGGGCACAAGAGCAAGCTTCTCACACAAACTGCTAGCCCAGTCCAGGCAAAAGCTCTTTCTCACCCTCATAAGTCAAACCTCACAGTCCATAGTTCTTACTGCCTTCAGGTCTTTCAGCTCTGACCAGGATAGACCATCAAGCTGTATTTACAGCACTGCAAGGCATCTCTTAGGCCAAGGTTTCAACTCCTTCCACTTTCCTCTGGAAAATCAGCTCCAAAAGGCCGAAGCCACATGGTCAGGTGTCTAGCAGCAACCCCACTCCTGGTACCATTTTACTGTTGCAGTCCGGTTCGCATTGCTTTTAGAAATCACCCAAGCAAGAACAGCTTCTGGGAAATGAGCAGAGGATGGACATCACCCCCTGGCCAACATAAGATGGACCACAGCAACAGGAGGGTGTGCCAAACACTGGCAAGGGGAAACTGGCTTTAATACCCATAAGCCCGCCCCCAACAATACACTCCCTCCAGGAGGCATTAATTTCCAAATATCCATCAGCTGAGAACCTAGCATTCAGAACCCTTAAGTTTATGGGGGACACCTGAATCAAACCACCACAATGAAATTCTCCAACTTCAAAAACAACTTTCTCATCTCTCTGCTCGCTTTTCCGCCAGACACCCCCCTCCCCTATCCCAGCCCCTTCACCCCTCGTCTTCTCCTTGTTTGGCTTTTCCCGTTACCCGCTCACAAACTAGACATGCTCCAGATCGGGGACATGGATCCGACCCCCTCGGGCCTTCCTCGTCTGTCCTTAATCGCGATGCCCCATCCTCTTCACACCATCTCCCCACAGTCTCTGTTCCCTTGCCTTCCTCTGATGAGGATGATTCTCAAAGTGAAAATGAAAATGAGGAGGAAGAAAGTCAGAGTATACCACGCCACAATATGCCCACCACAGGCCAAGATAGTCAAGGTGAGGAGACTGTTTATCACCGACTCCGCTTTAAAAACCTAGAAAAACTTAACTCAGCAGTCAAGGACTATGGACCTAATGCCCCTTTTACCCTTTCCTTATTGGAAAGCCTTGGCAGGGGAGGTTATCTGACTCCTAATGAGTGGCTCACCATTGTACAGTCGGTCTTAACTAGAGGACAATTCCTTTCATGGCAGGCTGATTGGGTCGATCGCTATAGAACTCTGGCTAATAATAACGCTAAAAGACCTAGAGCTCCCTCTGGTGGCTGGACATTTGAGAAACTTACAGGTCAAGGGAAATATTCCTCTGACCAAGACAATAAAAGTTTCCTCTAGGCCTGTTGGCACAGACTGCTAATGCCGCTATGGCAGCTTGGCATGCAATTCCCTCTAAGGGATCTGTTCTCTTGCCCTTGACAAAAATCACCCAGGGCAATCATGAAGAATATAGTGACTTTGTCAGTCGTCTCTTAGAGGCTGCTGAAAGGTCTCTGGGACCTGGTCAAAACGAAAATAAACTTCTTAAACAACTTGCCTATGAAAACACCAATTCGGCCTTCAGAGCCACCCTACGCGGCAAATATAGAGACAAGGATCTTCATGACATGATCCACATATGCCAAGACATAGATCTATTTACCCATAAGGTGTCTCAGGCAATCAATCTGGCCATTGGAGCGGCTGTTCAACCCAACGGTTCTAAACATGCTTGCTTCAAATGCAGACAAACAGGCCATTTTGTATGGCAATGTCCCCAAGGAACTGTGGGACAGTCCATTGGTCAGCCACAGCTTCCTGGTCAATTTGGAGGGGCTTGCCCCCCACCTACCACAGTCTGCCCTCGCTGCCGTCATGGTAAACATTGGGCTAATACTTGCCAGTCTAAAACAGACATCTCTGGCAATCCTCTCCCTCCCCTACCGGGAAACGGAATGAAGGGCCAACCCTGGGCCCCTCAACCAATAGCCTTCCTGCCGGCCTCGGGGAACAGCCAGACAGACAACAGCCAGACCCCCAATCAACTGCCTGCCTCCACAGGGCCACTCCCAGAAGTGCAGGGGTGGACTTGTGTGCCTCCACCGACTCACTATTAAAACCTGAAGAGGGAGTCCAAATAATTCCTACAGGAGTTTTTGGCCCACCCCCACCACAAACCTATTATCTAATTCTGGGAAGGGCATCTAGTACTTTAAAGGACATCACCTTTTTTCCATCAATAGTTGATAATGACTATACAGGAGAAATAAAAATTTTGGCCACCAGTACATGAGGGCCTCTTCCTATCATACAAGGACAACGTTTATCACAGGCCCTCCCCCTGCCCTTGGATTCAACGGCTCCTTTGATAGGTCCCCATAGAGGAGCCTCCAGGCCTGGGTCTTCAGACATTTATTGGATTCAAAAAATGATCCAAGAACGTCCTAGCCTAAAACTTAAAATCAATGGTAAAGTTTTTGAGGGCATCTTAGACTCGGGCGGATTCCACCGAAATTTCACACAATGCTTGGCCCCCTTCCTGGGCCCTCCAGCCCTCATTGACTCATCTTCAAGCTATTGGCCAATCTACTAACACCCTTCAGAGCTCCCAGCTCCTGACTTGGGAGGACCCTGAGGGAAATACTGGACATGTTCGGCCATTCGTAGTCCCTGGCCTTCCGGTCAACCTCTGGGGAAGAGACATCTTATCCCAGATGGGAGTCCTCATGTTCAGGCCTTCTGAGGCAGTTACTCAACAAATGCTTAACCAGGGTTTTATCCCAGACAGAGGCCTTGAAAAAAACAACCAAGGAATACCAGACCCTGTCTCAGTTACTCCAAAAACAACACGGACAGGTCTTGGCTATGACTCACATTTTTCCTAAGGGCCATTGCTCCTCCTGCACACCAGGCAGATAAAATAACCTGGAAAAATAATTCCCCTGTCTGGGTAGATCAATGGCCCCTTCCTCAACATAAGTTAACAGCAGCCATACAGTTGGTGCAGGAACAATTAGTGGCTGGTCATATTGAACCCTCCACCTCCCCCTGGAATACACCCATCTTTGTTATACAAAAAAAAGGGGGGGGGAATGGAGATTACTCCAAAATATAAGAGAAATTAACAAGACCATGGTTCCGATGGGGGCCCTTCAGCCTGGTCTCCCGTCACCAGTAGCCATCCCGCAGGGTTACGCTAAATTAGTCATTGACCTTAAAGATTGCTTCTTTTGCATTCCCCTCCACCCAGAGGATTGCAAACGTTTTGCCTTCAGCCTCCCTATTGTTAATTGTATCGGTCCATCTCCCCACTTCCAATGGAAAGTTTTGCCACAGGGGATGGCCAATAGCCCTACCCTCTGTCAAAAATTTGTCGCCCAAGCAGTAGATCCCTTTCGGCTTAAATATCCTAATTTATATATCATTCATTACATGGATGATATTTTATTAGCAGGCCCAGAGATAACAAAATTACATGAGGTGGGACAAGAATTAATCCTTATACTCCAAAAATTCGGACTACAAATAGCCCCAGAGAAGGTTCAAATCCATCCTCCCCACCTTTTCCTTGGATTTGAAGTACACTCCAATAAAATCCTATCTCAAAAAATCCAGTTAAGAAAAGATTCTTTAAAAACACTTAACGATTTCCAGAGGCTCTTGGGGGACATTAATTGGTTATGACCTTATTTAAAATTGACTACTGGAGAACTTAAACCCTTGTTTGATATCTTGCGAGGGGATTCCGACCCTTCCTCAGCTCGAGAGCTTACTACAGAGGCTAAAAATTCCTTACAAATTGTTGAAAAGGCCATTCAGGCACAAAAAATTGGATACTTCTCTCCCACCTCCCCGTTATGGTTACTTATTCTTCCTACAACCTTTACACACACCGGTCTTTTATGGCAGACTAAGCCTTTATATTGGATCCATTTACCTGCTACCCCCCCCCAAAAAAAAATTCTGCCCACCTACCCCTCCCTGGTTGCCCAGGTTTTAAAACTTGGGAGAGAAAGTTCCCTTAAACTTTTTGGAAAAGACCCAGACACCATTAGTGTGACTTATAGCGCCTCCCAGGTTCAATGGCTAGTACAATCCTCTGATGAATGGGCTGTTGATTGTATTTCCTTCCAAGGCAAAATAGATAATCATTATCCTTCAGACAGACTCATTCAATTCCTTTATAGACAGCCCATTGTTTTCCCAAAACAGGCTAAAAGCTCTCCCATTCCTGGAGCCATGTTAGTTTTTCTGATGGTTCTTCATCTGGAATTGCAGCCTTTAATGTCAATGGAAAAATCTCCAAAGTCCAAACTAAACTTTCTTCGGCACAGATTGTGGAATTGGTTGCTGTTATACAGGTCTTTGAGACTCTCTCCAATCACCCATTTAACCTTTATACTGACAGTGCCTATGTAGCCAGCTCAGTCCCTTTGCTTGAGACGGTCCCTTACATCCGTCCCTCTACCAATGCTTCCCCTTTTTTTGCTAAACTTCAACAACTAATCCTGGCCAGAACTCACTCCTTCTTTGTAGAACATATTCGAGCACATTCTGGTCTTCCTCGACCCTTAAGTAAAGGAAATAACCTTGTGGATCAGGCAACTCAAAATAGTTCTGTTGTCCTAACTGGCATGGTCGCCCCACCTGACCCCATATTCCAGGCACAAGAGACACATAGGTTACACCATCTTAATGCCCAAACTCTCCGACAGATGTTCTCTATCACCCGAGAACAAGCCCGACAGATAGTCCGCCAGTGCCAGGGCTGTATAACATTTTTGCCTGAGCCACACTTGGGAGTTAATCCTCGTGGTCTTACACCAGGGGAATTATGGCAAATGGATATTACCTATTATTCGCCTTTTGGCAAATTAAAATATATTCATGTGTCTATAGATACCTTTAGTGGATTTATTTGTGCTTCCCTTCAGACGGGAGAAGCTACTAAAAATGTTATTAATCATATATTTGCCTGCTCTGCCTTTATGCCATTGCCAAAAGTCATCAAAACAGACAATGGCCCTGGGTATACCAGCACTAGCTTTAAACAATTCTGTGCTCAATTAAAAATAAAACATCTTACTGGTATTCCCTATAATCCACAGGGACAAGGTATAGTAGAAAGAGCACATCAAACCCTTAAAAATATGCTTTCTAAGCTACAACACTCAGGGGGAATATTATACCCCCAGGCAACAAATCCCAAAACATTATTAAACCATGCTTTGTTTGTTTTAAATTTCCTGACCCTTGATAAAGATGGTAAATCTGCGGCTGATAGATTTTGGCACCCTTCAACATCAAATAATTATGCTCAAGCATTATGGAAGGATCCATTAACTCATAAGTGGTCCGGCCCAGATCCTGTGTTAATCTGGGGGAACGGACATGCTTGCATATATGATTCTAAAGAACAAAATGCTACATGGCTCCCAGAGAGGCTAATAAAATTGATTAATTCTCCCAGGGAAACCCCTGAGAAAGATTTTAATTGTGCTTAATTACAGAAAGATGCTTGGCCTTGCCATTCTCTCATTTCTACTTGCAGCCCAACTGCTGGTAAGTGCCCCCTCCCCTTATTAAATTTATAACTACACTTGGATCATTGAGAATCAGGCTGGAGACATTGTTAACTCTAGTTCTTCGGTCGGGACCCAGCCCCAATGGCCTGATTTAGAAGTAGATCTCTGCGCCCTTGCCCTTGGAGCACACCCTGATTGGGGTCTAGCGGAGGTATTCTGGCCTCGGCCCAAGGGTCTAGCACCTGAACTTCCCGCATGCAATCCAAGTTTCCCTGGCTGTAGAAACGATGTCAAAAAAAGTCTTCTTCATGGCCTGGAGGGTATTTACGTCTGCCCGGGAGCCCACCAGGATAAATCCCTCAATTATAAGTGCGGGTGGGCTAATGACTATTTTTGTGCCTCCTCGGGCGACGCCCAACCATTCCCCCCAGGATGTGAGACAACTCTGTAATACTGCCCATTCCTCTACAGGTGGATGGTGCAACCCCCTGTTAATTCAATTTACCCCTCAGGCCAAACAACAAGATTGGACCGGTCAGGGATTTGAATGGGGGCTCAGAGTCTATAAAGAAGGAAAAGATATTGGACTTACTTTTAAAATCAAATTACTTAAATCTATTCCCAACAAAAATTCTGCAGCCATAGGACCTAACCCTGTCCTGCCTAAACCAGCAAAGCCCAAATTACTCGTTACCCCAAAGTCTATTACACCCCCTACTGTTACTCAGTTATCTCAAAGACATACCTTGTTCCAACCCACCATCCCTGAGGGACCCCCAAATTCGGCTGATCTCATTGTTTCTTTAGTAAACGCCTCCCTAGAAGCTATTCATAATACTAGCAATCCTGATTATCAAGAATGTTGGATCTGCTTCTCTCCTACACCTCCCTTTTATGAGGGTGTTGCAATGCTTATGACCCCTATATTTACTAATGACACAGATGGCCTGCCTTGGCATGCTGCCCCAGATGGAGGCCTTACTCTTAGTTCCATTTCAGGTATTAGACTCTGTCTTGTTGGCCCTAAAATGTTGCCCCCCCATTCACTCATATCGGTCTGTTATCAGGCTATTGTTATCAATAGAACATCCACTTATACTAAGGCTCCAATAACACCTACTTTGCCTGCTCTTTGGGTCTAACTCCTTTTATAACCAATGAGGACTTTGTTAATAACAAGGATTATTGTGTTGTAGTCACTGTGCTACCACAGTTCTTTGTCCATGATCCAGAGAGTTTTCTAACTACATTAGACAGAGGTATGTCTGTTAGGCAGAAAAGAGAACCACTGACCACCATTACTCTGACTGTGCTCCTGGGGCTTAGTGCTGCAGGGGCCGGGACAGGTATTGCCTCAATGGTTACCTCCCAACAACATTTTTCACATCTCAGTGCCTTAGTGGATAGAGATCTCAGCCTCATACAGGAGGAAATACAAGATCTTAAGGATTCATTAGCTTCCCTTTCTGAGGTAGTTCTTCAAAATCGGAGAGGATTAGATTTAGTCTTCCTTAAAGAAGGGGAACTCTGTGTAGCCCTCAAAGAAGAATGCTGTTTCTACTCAGATAAGACTGGGCTAGTACAAAATAGCCTTGATAAAGTTAAAAGAAATCTAGAGGATAGAAAAAGGACTCGAGAACAATAAGAATCTTGGTATAAAAATTGGTTTTCCACATCTCCATGGCTAACCACTGTGCTTCCCAGTCTGCTAGAACCTTTTGTAGGTATCCTTTTACTTCTCTCTTTTGGCTCCTGGGCCTTTAAACGATTAACAAGTTTTGTTAAGAGTCAGGTAGATTCTACAATCAAGCCGGTGGAAGTCCATTACCATCGCCTCGCCACAGAAGAAACATATGCCGCTGACCCGCCAAAAGAACAAGACAACCCCCCATCTCGACCCTTAGACTTTACCTCCCTGCAAAGATCCACCCTGGGGTGGAAATTTTGGTCCCGCCCCTCCGAATAATAACTCAGGTCTCTGCGACCCCTCATACTAAACATATTTCCTCCAGGATCCTTATGGGGTTTTGACGGTCTTGTTGAGAGCAAAATGCATTACATTTCCACAAAGTGAGTGGTCTGGTAAGTCAGCGACGGAACGGGTGGCTAAGTCTCGACCCGCCTAAGACAGGATGATCTCGCCGAGAGGAGGCCGATCCAATGACGGGTAAGGGTCCAGCACTGCCCTTCTAACAGGCTCAGACCCCGTTTGTGCCCCTTGTTCTAAGGTCAATCCAAATGACTTTATCGAAATCAATGACCTATGAGTAACAGCACTCAACCTACTCTAGGGAATGCTTGCCTCTCTGATGTCAGGTTGCTGTCAGGTTGCTCCTCTGGATCCATTTTTACTCTTAAACAAAAATAATCGGCCACCAAAACAAGCCCTTCTTTGGGACATCATCAGGGGGTCGCGGTAACCTCCCTATCCTAGTCCTTGTATACAGAAGAGGGGGAGATGTTAGAGACAAGCCCTGAGCAACTTCTGCCCTGAGCAACTTCTGACCTTTCCTCATTCCCCCACCCCGCCACACCTAACTGATTCCATCCCCCCACCCCGCCACACCTAACTAATTAACACCCTGCCTGGCAACTGCAGAGACGTGAGAACTGTATTGTGAATTCTCAGAATAACCGCAAACTGTCCTAGGCCAAAGGCCAAGAAGATTCTGTAACTTTCCACCACCTGCCTCCTCCAGCCCCCCCCCCCCCCGCCACCCAAAACCCTAACCCTAACCCTAGCCCTTTAAAAGACCACTCTGGCTCAATAAAATTGGACTCTTGACAAGTGAACATTTGCTTGAGTCTCTTTCTCTCTCTCGCCCATCTTATTTCAGGTTAGGGTCCTCCTCGCCCCCATGAATAACTAGGTCCCGCGGGACGGGACAAGGTAGGGTCCCAGTTTGTTAATCCAGAGGGGAATAAATCAGACTTTGAGTAACAGGACACTTCTTGAGCATTCAGTCCACTTTCAAAGAGTCTACAATCTTTCTGTTGTCCCAGTGCAGGCCAGCTGGCCCAATCTCAATGACTGTAATCTTTGATACAATTGCAGCTGTACAAGTAGAAGTTTCATCCCAAAGATTTCATTTCTGTGCCGTACAACCTCTGCTCACACCAGTTCATTTCTGTGCAAAGCAACCCTGCATAAGTTCTCAGGACAGGGGCATGACAGTAAGCCCCTCACACAAACTGCTTCTAGCCAAGTCCATGCAAAGTTCTTTTTCAGCCTTTATAAGCCAAGTGCCACAGTACATAGTTCTTACCACATTAAGATCTTTCAACTCTGATCAGAATAATTTATCAAGCAGTACTTACAGCACTACAGATACTCTCTGTGGCCAAGGTTTCAAATCCTTCTACATTCCTCTTGAAAATCAACTCTAAAAGGTCAAAACCACACAGTCAGGTGTCTAGCAGCAAATTATCTCACTCCTGGTACCAACTTTACTGTTGCAGTCAGGGTCTCACTATTGGCAGAAATCACCTGACTAAGATCAGCTTTGGGGGAAAAAAAAGTTTATTTTGGTTAACAGACTCAAGGGAAAGCTCCGTGATGACAGGGGAATATGATGGCATGAGCAGAGTATGGACATCAACTCCTCCTCAACACTGGGTAGACAAGAGCAACAGGAGAATGTGCCCAAACCCTGACAAGGGGAAGCTGGCTATAATACCCATAAGCCTTCCCCTTCAATACACTGCCTCCAAGAGGAATTAATTCCCAAATCTCCATCAGCTGGGAACCTAGCATTCCAAACACCTAAGCTTATGGGGGATAACTAAATCAAACTACTACATAAGGTAATTTTTTAAACTTGAAATTGCATCATTGTCTTTTTGTCTGGAAAATAAGCATGCAACTATTCATGAAATCTACATAATATGGTCAGAACAGACAGGGGAACTCTGGGGAACTAAATTTGAATATTTGGCATTGTGTGCATATAGACCATAGAAAACTTCCTCTTAATAAGTGATCTTCCATCAGCTACCATACCAATTTCTACACTCAACAGGGAAGGGAAGAACATCTCACTGCTCTGGTTCTGCTCCCCCCTTGGACTTGGACCACCTCCAGTTGATCCTTCTTAGGGTTCTTCTGCTTTCAGGTGGCTTAACAGTGTGTATATAAACCACTGATTCTCAGGCTGGGTGTCCTGGAGATGGTATTGGGTCTAATCTTCCAACTGCTACCATAAATTTTCTCCATTCCAATTATCCTCACCTTCTTACTTCAAGATAATCACTCATGTTTACAGGCCCCATCCAGCCTCCTCCTAGGTCATGTTCTTCTGAGCTTCCCACGTAATAACGCTGAAGTCCTCTGTGATGATGTGAAATGCCCCCAATAGCCTCAAGTGCTTTGAATACTTAGTTCTCAGCTTGTGTGAATATGAGAAGTTGTAGAACCGTTGGGAGGAGAAGACTTGCTGGAGGAGGTGTGTCATGGGTGCAGGCCTTGAGGTCATTAATCCAACCACACTGGCTGTTGACAGCTTGCTTTACTCTTGCTGCTTCCTCCTACCCAATGTGACAAGGTGTGACACACCTTATACTGCTCTGCCATGGCTTCCCCATCATGTGTCTCCTCAAAATTGTAAACCAAAAATAAAATCTTATCATCTGTGAGCTACTATGGCCAGGCATTTTGCCCCAGAAAAAGAAAGTAACTGCTACATCCTCTTGCCGTCTGTGGCAGCAGAGTGTTCTGTGAACTGACTATCTCTGTGACAATTCTCTAAACTACTAGAGCTAGCTCACTTTGGAACTCCAGCACCTCCCCCTTGAAGGGAAGATCCTTCTCCTTCTTACTCATTCTTTGTTACCATGCACCTTCACATGCACAGGGCCACTATATTAGCTTTAATTGTAAGGTATTTCTTCCCAGGTGTATTTGGATGACTTTTATCTGGGTTAGAAAGGGTTCACATACAACTTAAACTTTCATTGGGAATCTCTGTTCCTCCTACAACAGGACCTGTTGTTATGCCTAGCCCAAGCTGGTATCAATCACTCATTCAGGATTTTGTTTTATTTCTTTTCTCTTCTTGTCAAGGATTCCATAAGTGTCTCTCTTCTCTCTTAACTCTGATTACACTGTGTTCTTGCAGAGTTACTGATATAACTCTTAACCCCAAGAACATTAGTGGATGTGTACTTTTTGTATGACATTTTGAAAGCATGCTCATGCATCCATTCCACTCTTCTATGTGTCTAAGGTGGTACATGCCTCTTATTCTTTATTTTATTTTATTTTTTGGGAATTAGAACCTTTATTACCAGTGCCCTCTAAAAACAGGACACAACACACAGATGACAGTCACCCAGGCAGTTCATTCCTTCTTGACAATACTGATGCTAAGAGATTTTGAAGAATATTCAATAGAGAAAAAAGGCACAAGGTTTTCCGTAAATATGTCTGTAAAAACACGCAGATGGATCCTGTTCAAATTATAAAAGGACACCTCCCAAAGCTCAGAATCCAGGAGAGCACCAACCAGGCTGACCTCCGCTACCCCTGGCTCGCTGGTGGATTGTTGGATCTGCCGGCAGCTTCTGCTGCCGGGAGACGAGAAACCACACAAGCTGACCCGCTGGTAACACACACCCACGCGCCACTTCCCCGGCCGCACCCTTCCACCTGCCAAAAGTATCTCCCACTTCTCAACACCTCCCGAGCCGGGACAGTTACATAGTAAGGAGGCAGGTAAGGGGATGCGTTTGTTCTCTCTGCTGATTTCATACTTTTTCAGTCTTCGGAGATGACAACGTCAGGGGCACATTTTGAAGGTCCAATGTCAGGTCTACTTGAAACATGCTGATCACTTTTTGCAGGCAAAAATAATGTGGAGGGAGATGGCAACTCTCCTTTCTGTCCTGCGTGAGAAAATCTCTGGGGCTTGTATGCTTCCGTAGGTATTAATAATACTTCCAGCAGTTCTCAGGAAATTCACATCTGCTTGCAAACACTTCTCTGTGATATCACTCACCATGTTCCTTGTTGTGGCCAAGTGGGCAGACAGGTGGTTTCTGTTTTCTTTTAGTTTTTCTTTAATACCCTTTTCTTCAAGATGTAGCCTGGCCTGCATTACCTCTTGTTCCCTATCCCAGAACTGTTTAAGTTCTTCAAATTCAGATTTTAAAGCCTTCTTCCAATTTCTCATCTTTAACCTGATCTTTATGAATTTTAAAACCTGCAATTCACATTCTATTTCAACCTCTTCGATTTGCTCCTGCAGACGCTCGACATAGCCTTTTAGCTTCCTCCTCTGTCACATGGTAGCTTCTTGATGGGCATCAAGTCATGATGCTGGTGGTCGCAGGAGACTTGGCACAGGGGACACAACAGCTCCAGGTCTTCCTTGCAGAAGAGGTCTGGGGCCTCACCGTGCTCCCTACACAGCTACTTCCTGTTGTTCTCAGAGGTGGGCAGCTGCTGGACAATACTGACCAGCTGATGTAACTGAGTGTTGATCTTGAGTTGACCAAGGCAGTGGGAGAAGCAGGTGGGACTGGGAAAGACTTCCTGTAGACCTTCCCAGCACCTGTGGATGCAGGGGTGACAGAAGTTGTGGCCACACTCAGTGGTCATGGGGTCACTGAAGTAATCCAGGCAGATGGGGCATCCGGCCTCTGCTTGGAGCTCGTCCAGGGAGAGGTCAGTGGCCATCCTCAAGAGCTTGGAAGGGAGGGGCTGGAGTGCATGTCCTCCTGAAGGCTGGCTCTGCCGCGAGACGCTGTGCACTGCTTGCCAGTGATTCTTTCTCTTCAGCTCCGGAAGCAGCTGCAGGAGGAGGTTCAGTGCCAGGTACGGTGCTGTGTGGGCAGTGGTCAGGGACTCCTGATCTCCTGCTGCTAGGCCACATTCACACCAACCCAAGTTTGGCCACTTAGTGTCTTTTGTTGGGAGAAGGCATGGAAATCGACAACCAAGGAGGGAATTCCAGACTGGAACACCAGACAGGTCAATCGACAGGGTTTCTCCTTATGTGGTTACCTTCACCACACTGGGACAAACCATTCAACCCCAAACAACTGACAGGGAGAAAAGGGTTGCTTCTGCTTACACTCTCCCAATATTCACTTAAGGCCTCTTATTCTTGTTATTATTAAAGTCAGAAAAAGAGACACTGAAGACAATACTCAACTACAGACTAGTCATACCCTTCATATATCTTAAAAATTTTTTTTTAAATGACAACTTCTATACTTACAGACAAAAAAACATGATTGTACTCTCCCCTCCTCTATTTTCCCCTTCATAACTGTGTTCTCTATCATATCCCCTTCCTCTCTCTGTTATTCTTTTATTTTGATGTCATCATCTTTTTCTCCTATTATGAGGGTCTTTTGAAGATATTGCTAGACACTGTGAGGTCATGGATATTGAGGCTAATTTATGTCTGGGCAGTTGCAATGTAAGGAGTGGTTCCCTTCTTTTGGCTCTTATATTGTTTCCAACACCTCTTCTTCAATGGACCCTGAGCCTTGGAAGGTGTCATAGAGATGTTTCAGTGGTATGTACTCCTCTGTCACTTCTTCTCAGCCCTATGTTGCATTTTGGGTCATTCCAGTGGTCACTACTATCTAAAAAGGGAAGCTTCTCTAACAAAAAGTGAGTGTAGCATTAATATATGAATATGAACCTTAAGTGTAGTGCTTTCAGTGCAGTTTGGTGAGAATATATGCATTTAGCAAGACAAGAGTGGGCTTTATACCCCTAAGGCTCATGAGTCCCCATTCCATAGGCTTTTGATTAGGTTTCAGCATCAAGCATGTACTCCCTCCCTTAGAGCAGGCCTCCAGTCCAATTAGAGAGCAGTTGGTTTCCTCCAGAGCAGACATGCCATTATTGTACCTGTTTGGTCATTTTGCCTGTCTGGCCAAACTTGAGGCTTCCATTGTCCACTGTTTTCAAAACTGAAGACTTCTGTCTCCCATAGGGCTGCATGAAGTACAGCTTTTTGCAGTGTACAGTTGGCTGGTCTAGAGGGAGAAGGTTTTCATCTCAGCATCTGCTTGATATTTCAGTGTTCTTGCTGCCCAGGCAACTTTCATATATCATTTGATCTTTTGCTCACATAACCTCCTTTCATCCCTGGACTCTGTGTGATGCTCTCAGATGTGAGACTTTTGCACCTAACATTTGCCCTCAGAGGCACATAAATCTCTCTGTCCTGCAGCTTTCACACATTTGTACTGAATGCTAAGGAATACACGTCCATGCTCAGAGGTCACTCTAAGTGAAACACTGATTTTGTGGAAACTGCACACTTAGCTGAAACTTCTGGGGTTGTCAATACTACCATGCCATCAGACAAGTGTCAGAATCACCTCTCAACTGCATTCTAAAGATTGAACACCAGGCTCTGTTGTGTTTCTGAAATGTGAGCCCAGACTAAAACAAGCAGTGTAGTACCCAGAATACTTTCTATCTCTGATGGTATATAACTGTTATAAAAGTATATTTTTCATTAACAATGATAAACAGCAAACCCAAAAAATATGTATAAGTGAGTGAATGTCACTTTTATCATTTTTATAAACTCCTTAAGCACAAATTAAGAAAATAAATGTAGGAAGTTATATTCAAGGAGTTGAGCTTAAGGTTGAGGCCAGAAAGGGATTCTATTTTGGGAAGCAGAGTAATTTATGACTGACTTGTTAAACTAGATTGCTAGCATATTGGAGGCTTGGCTTATCTTGGCTAGAATACATGCCTAATCCTAAATAGGTGATATTTCAAACCTAGTTCTTAATGTCGCTTTCCTCCTTCTTAGTATAGCTTTCAATGGCATCTAGTTACAGTTTTAATCATTAAGAGACGACTTGTTTTTATACTGACTTTCAGGCATGTATAAAATGCCTCCAAGTTTATTAAAATAATGAAAAATTACTAATTTGGGAAATAGTAAACTTGTGTCAGAGAGTACAGGTGAGCTAGAACTATGAACATTGCAATAACTTTCAATCTACTGTTGTCATGGGACATTCTGTGGTGGACTGAGATGTCCCCTATAACCTTACGTGTTTTGTGTAAACTTGGTCCCCAGATGGTGGCAATTTAGGAGGTGCAGCCTTGTTCGGAGAGGTTTGACATTTGAGAAAAGCTTTGGGATTGTTATAGTCAGCTCTCTCCTGTCAGTATTAGCTGGCTCAATTGGACTGCTGCTTTCCTGAGATGTTGTGCTTAGTTGTCTGCTCTGCCATGCATTTCCATGTCATGATGAAGCATCCCCTGAAAATTGTGAGCTAACGTAAATACTTTCTTCCCATCAGCTGCTTTTATTCAGACATTTTGTCCCAGAAATATGAAGGCAATAGCACATTTCTTTTAGTTTTTCAAAATAAATTTTATTTATTTTTTGAAAGAGAGAGAGAGAGAATAGGCAGAGAGAGAATGGGCACACCAGAGCCTCTAGTCACTGCAGACAAAGTCCAAATGCATGCACCACCCTGTGTATGTGACGTATGTGGGTACTGGGGAATTGATCCTGGGTACTTAGGCTTTGAAAGCAACAGCCTTAACTGCTAAGCCATTTCTATAGCCCCATAACCCATTCTTCACTCTTTTATTTCTGAACTGTGTCAGTCAAAACAGTACATAGTACTTATCCATGAAGTAAAAAGAATGCAGCTACAGCTACATTACATCCATGTGTAACAATCAATAAATAAATAAAACAAAAAACAAATAACCCTAGGTTCTGTATCAGGAAATCTGCTCCTAAGAATCCTAGGCCAGACTTATTTCCTCGGGGATACACAAGGACCTTCTATCTTCTATAACGCATTTAACTATCTCTTACCCTAACATACATATACTGATCTCTAAGGCTTATTGCTTTCTGCATTATAAGATGCTCTAGTTTTAAAAATCTTGAATGACAAATAAATAGTCTCATAACTTTCAAAAAGTTGACAAGTATGATTTTGAGTTCTAATTTTATAAATAATATAATTCTAACAGAGTGAATAGTGGTAACTGAACTCCAACACATGGCTGGTTTAACACTAAAAATGTAGTAGGGGTTGGGGTCTGTTTTATGTTCTTCACATTATTCTGAAAACACAAAATATTAGGTCCACACAATGGGATACTCTTGAAAGATTACTTCCATTACTATATTCGTTTTTATCTGAAAAAAATCATAATATTACCATATATATATATATATATATATATATATATATATATATATACACACACATATATGTATATGTATATATGTGTGTGTATGTATGTGTTAATACTAGATTCAATATACAGGAAAACATTTTGAAATCCACAAAGCATTATTCATGGACATTAAGCCAGACTACACACTGGTGCTAAAAACACCATCATTTTTATCAGAGATGTGTAATACTTTACACTCAGTATCACAAGTGCATAGTTAGGAATTCCTGGAGTGGTAGCTATGTTGAAAAGAAGGCAGCATGTAGAAGTGGCATACCTTGTGAGCATTTTATGTGGGATTTTTCAGGAGTGTCAAAGTTTAGCTGTATATACCATTCCACATATATTCACTGAGCTCCTATGCTTGGAGCTGCATATACATTCCACATATATTCACTGAATTGCCACAATTGGACTCTTGGGAACTGAGAACAGAGAAGTAAATAACAAGACAAAATTCTTCTATCATGAAATATATAGTGTAATAAGGAGACTAAAAAACAACCGAGGAAAAAACATAGGTATCAATACTTTATTCGGTGTGGCTAGGATATAATGGGCTGATATTTCAGCAATCAAAAGGAAAACTCAGATGAGATTGAGAAAGAAATACAATGCTATTGAAGGCAGCCAATGCTTCTTGTTGTGTAAGTAAATAGAGTTACGTGTGACAAGGGGATAGGAGAAATGGGAAGAAACTACTGGATTTAATCACATGGGGAATGTGTGTGTGTGTGTGTGTGTGTGTGTGTGCATATATATATTACATTCTCCATTTTCCCAACTCATACTCATTCTTCAAGTTTTTCTCCTAATAACACTCCTAAGCTATACCTGCCATATCCCTCTCCCAGTCACACCTTACTTCTCCATTTATCCCTATCTTACTTTCATGCCTCTTTCGTTAACCCATTAAGTTAAACTAAGGCTGCCCGTGTGATCATGTGTGTAAAGTTATTTACTACAGGATGGGCAACTTACCAGTAGCTGTACTCCAGATGAAACTAATATAGCTAAATTGCTAGTTGTGATTAAAATATTATGAGGCATCTATAAAGCTATAAATCAGCATGTATTGGGATTGATATCCATACATTAAAAAATAATGACCACACTTTAATTTTCATTTCTCAGGATTAAATTTGCATCGTTCACATAATTCTGAACCCAATTAAAAATATTTTTATTTATTATTTATTTATTTGACAGAGAAAGAGGGAGAGAGAGAGAGAGAGAAGAGACACACCAGGGCTTCTAGCCACTGCAAAGGAACTCCAGATGCCTGTGCCTCCTTGTGCATCTGGCTAATGTGGGTCTGGGGAATCAAACCTGGGTCCTTTGGCTTTGCAGGCAAATGCCTTAACCACTAAGCAATCCCTCCAGCCCTGAACCCAATTTTTAAGAAAAAAGTTAGCTGGAGCTTCTTAAATTAATTTTGCTAATAAAGACTAAATTCATGAGGTAAGACATTGTGTGATAGCAATCAAGAAAACGTTTGGCTCTGAATATAGAGAATGGGTGAACCTTGATACAAAGATTTATTTGCTTCAAATAGCTCATATCTTCTTTATTAAAACACAAGAAGCCTATCATGTAAAAATGCTAATTTTGATTCTTTGTACATAAGCCATTGGGCAATGCACAAATAGGATTGAGATTATGATGGTTGAATTTAGGATTTTTGGTGGTTCACAGTATTGGTTGAAAGCTTTGATTTTTGCTGGACTAGTGGTAGGTTGTGTGCCCATGTTTCACCAAGCTGGGCAATGACAGTGAATCATAGTTGAGTCAGCCATGTAGTCAAGACAGAGCCCCCTCCCACTAACAATGCCCTGAGTTACATTATGTCAAATAGGCTAAGTGTATTGGATGCATTTTCTTGTTGATTTTCAGATTATAATATGTTCAATGGAAATACTTTTATCTGGACATAACCTCATAATAAGTGAAAAAGTATCTTTTCTGTTAGATGGGCTCAACTTGGAAAGAAAAATTATCTTTCCTTAGAGGAGCTAGCATGTGGTAGAAAGGGTACGCATGTTAAAAGTCAATTACAAAAGCAGACCATTCAGATACAAGGCAATCATTGATATTTATGATTATTATTTTTCATCTTTTTAACACAAAAATATTTACAGCAGTGCATGAAATTTTCAAAATCTCCTTGTTGAATATGAAGTTGTTTTTATTACAAAATGTATATGCTTACAACCTTCCAAGAGTGCAATGCCTTACATTTCTACTCTCAACCTCTGTTATTTAATCCTAAGTTATAGCCTATCTCTATACAGAAATGCCTTAGCAATGCCTTTTCCATTGGACAAAATAGCTCCAAATTATAATGTTAGTTTGCCTTTGATGACACAGGTTGGTGTGGGTGAAGAAAGATGATCATCAGAACATTGTTTCCTGGACAGTTTGAAGGGGGCACATTTTGCTAGTCCTACCTCCCGCACCTGACAATAGTGTTCTCTCTCTCCCAGCAAGCCTGAATGTCTGTGGGACATTGACAGCTGGTGGGTGGTACAACAGTTGATTTCTGCTTTCAGAGGATTCATGCAGAACAGCTGGTTGTGATCCTGTGTTGAAATAGTTTGCGCTGAGCTGCTGTGTACAGCTGTTTGCCCATCAGGTTTATGTTCCAGACACAGCACAGTAAGACATATTTTTATGGGGAATTCTTCATAGTAAGGGATCACAAACAACTTCTTAGGGAGAATCAATCAGAGAATAAAGGTGAACAGAAGCATGGGAGGGGAGTTAACCACAAGAAGTGACACAGGAGTGTTGAATGTTCTAGGGCAACCAACATCCCTGCAGCTCATAAGAAAAGACTGGGGTGCATCCTGGAGGTGCTACATAGTGGAGAGAGAGTACTCCCAGGTGCCAGGAGGAGAGAGCAGCACCTGTGGTAGCCCTGAGCTGTGTATTCCTGCTTGTTTATGTAGGCAGCATGGACAAACACCAAGTGGCAAACAGAACCAAAGATCTGCTCCATTGATAACCTTGACCTACCAAATATCTTTGTTTTCATTTGGTTTTTGAGAGTCTAATGTACCCTACACATGCCTTTAGTTCCTTATGTAAAGAAAATTATCTTAAATATAAAATTCTCCTGAGTGCTAGAATTACAAGAGTGTACCACCATTCCCTACCATATGGGCGTCAGGGGTCAAACCCAGGGCTTTGTGCATACAAGGCAAGCATGATACCCACTTTGCCATTGGGCCATTTCTTGCAAGTATTAAAGAAAACAAACAAACAAACAAACAAACAAAAAAACCTCAGTTTAATTCATCAGAACATCATCAGTTATATAGTGAGGAACTTTTTTTCAGAAGGAGAAGCCAAAGAAGACATGTGTGCAACTGAAACCAAATATCTTAATTACTTCTGTGTCCTCCCAATGAAAGCATGGTTACAAAATGAAGGATGCTTTAACATTTTCTTCCCCACCTTCTTTCTTTTGTCCTCCTTCTCCCCCAAGTCTTTGGCTCCTCCTTTTTCTCTTCCTTTTTTTCCCAAAAGGAACAGTGTCCTATGCAAAAGCATGTAGTCGCCTATTCTCTCTTATTTGTTTTGCTTGGAAAAGCTCTTGCTATTACTGAGTTGCCTACCAAAGTTGTAGGTATCACACTAAACTGATGGTATAGGTTATTGATGAAAATTTTCCTGTTCTGGTAACAGAAGTTGGAAGGTAACAAACCAAAGACAAAGGAAGCATTCCATGTAGTGATCATCACTGGCAGAACCTACTCCGTGAGGAGGGCCTTTCTATAAGGGAGCCCAGAGCTTGGGGCAATAACAGCAAGAAGGACTATTATGTGACTGTTTTGCCCCCTGTGAAGATTCAAACTTCACCCCACTTAGGAAACAGACAGTATACCTAACTACCCTTACACCAAAACTAGCTTTTTTAAACTAACGAATTGAATGTGATAACTTACAAAGCAGGGTGAGGGGTTGTTTACAGGAATGTGGACTCCCAGATAGTCATACCATCAAGTAGTTTCATCCCAGAATGAATGACAACCTATACCCATGGCTGCTCCAAGGAGTTCACTGCGTCAGGATCGCCCCTGTGGGTGTTCCTCTCTCATTTTCAGGGTAAAGGCTTACTTACAGAGCATGGAGACCCCCACAGCAGCCATAAATTTTTCAGGTCTTCTTCTACCCTGATATTTTACCATTTATATAATCTAGCTATAAGACCTCATTCGTCATTGAATCATTGCATACAGATGGCACAGGGTGTGTCTTCAATCCCAGGTGGTACCTGGCGACCCTCCTCACATCCCACTTTCCACAGGGGAATGTTGACAGGCCCAATCTGTTGAGTCTCTTGTGAGTCATACCACCTGCCTTTGATAAAGCTGTCAATATTTGCATACTGCTTTCAATGTGGAGGAATTTGCCCTACAACACAGGCCAAGCCTTTGTTTTATTCTTTGTGGTATCACTCCACTTAGCCTAGGTTTGGCATTCTTGGGGAAAGGTGTTATATACTTACCACAGGATGAACTGCTTAGTCACCTTTAGACCCAGTCTTCAATATTAAACATAAAATGATTGTATGAAAGGAATTATATAGTTGCCTTGCTGCACAAATATACTTGGATAGCCATTCAGGCCATTGCTAGCTTTCTCTATTACAAACACTTATTTATGAAAACTTTTTAGCCATAAACCCATATAGCTGCAGGATAAATTCTTATTACTGTTCATGTCTTTGCAATTCATTTTAAGTTTAAAAATGAGGCCAGACATGGTGGCTCACACATACAATTCTAGCACTGAGGGGGCTGGGGTTAGCGAATCACTTCTAGATCAGCTTGGGCTAAAGAGAAACACTGCCACCAAAAAAAAAAAAAAAAAAGAAGAAAGAAAGAAAAAGAAAAAAAGAAAGAAAGAAAGAAAACATGCACAAAGTTTTAAAGTGAAAATATATATTATGACCACCCACACAATGTGCTTAGTTCATACTTACCCTCCATTTCCCCCTGCTTTCCTCTTTTGCTGAACCCCTTTCCTCCCTGTTGCAGTTCGGTTCGCATTGCTGGTAGAAATCACCCAACCAAGAGCAGCTTCTGGGAAAAAGAGATTTATTTTGGCTTACAGGCTCGAGGGGAAGCTCCACGATGGCAGGGGAAAACGATGGCATGAGCAGAGGGTGGACATCACCCCCTGGCCAACATAAGATGGACCACAGCAACAGGAGGGTGTGCCAAACACTGGCATGGGGAAACTGGCTATAAAGCCCATAAGCCCACCCCCAACAATACATTCCCTCCAGGAGGCATTAATTCCCAAATCTCCATCAGCTGGGGAGCTAGCATTCAGAACACCTAAGTTTATGGGGGACACCTGAATCAAACCACCACACTCCCCAACTTCCCACTTTCATGCCTTTTTTGTGATCCACTGAATTTATTTAGGGTTGCCTGTGTGAGCATAGGCAATTACAGTGGCTATATTACTGAAGAGAATGGCTTAGCCGTCCACAGACAAACCTTAACTACAGGTAATCTCTTCAGAAAGGGATAGGTTCTCCTGGACACCTCCCTTATCCATGAAGAAATGTTGATGGGCAGGGATTATGCAGGAAGCCACAGCTGCTGTGTGTTCATAGTTATAAAGATTATATTGTAGCCAGAAGGCAGTGTACCTTAGCTCTCCTCCCCATTTTAAATCTTGATATGGAGCATATATTTGACTTGTACACCAATTTAAAGCAATGCAGGTTGCAGAATATTTAAAATAAGATGACCTTTAGATATTGCACTAAGTGGTATAGGGTTAGCAAGTTCACATTTATAAAATGTATATAAATAAGCAGAAATTCTCCATGTTATTAAACATTCCCTCTCCATGTCCACCATTTATTTGCATTTTAAGTACATGTGTGGCACATCTCTAAGCCCAATTAATCAGATGGCACCTTGGGTTAATGTTGATATTAGCTAAAATGTGAAATTTCCCCATAACAGCACACAGCCAGTCAAATAAAGAAACATGTTTAGTGCCATGCAAATTAACACAAGGTCATAGGCAATACTCACAGAATAATTAAACCAGGTTAAGGGAACCATGCTTTGGGAGACTAAGAATTTTAATTAAAACTGCTATTGAGTTCAAATAAGGGGGTTCTCTCTGTAATTAGCGAGTAATATCTTTCTGCATTAATCAACGTCACCAAAAACCTGCCTAAATTAACATTTTGCTTTACTTTATATTGCTTTAGGTTTGAGAAGTTAGTGAGCAGCAGGCTACATGAAAACGTAATTAAGATTAGAAGGACTTTTAAAAAAATCTTGCTTTCCTACCTGATTTAATCTTGGTCACTATCCTTGACAGTAATGAATTTACAGATAGTCATTTAATACTTATTATAAGAGAGTTACAATTGAAGCCCAGAGAAAGTGCCACATCTGAGTAGAAAAGATACAAGACATGTAAGGCACTGCATACAACATTTTGTAATCATTGTATTATTTTCTTTCTTATATTACTATTTTTTATAGTTGAAAATAACTTTCTTCCTCCCACAGGAAATGGATGACTACCCAGGGACTTTGCAGTCAATTATACTGAAGACAATGAAAACTAAGAATGGAGAACTTAGGTCAGATTAGTGCTAACACTAGATTCTTTTGAGGAAACCCAGCTTTGACCCACTCAGTTGCTGATACAATAGAAAACTACAGTCCCTCCTGCTAGCACTGTAGATTTAAGAACAATGATTAAGTTTACAAGGTGAGTGCCCTGGGGTGTACATCATTTCACCAGTCAGGTACTGACACATTCCTTGGGAACTTTAACTAACATGGATAGAAGAGCAACGACGAAACTTACAGATCACTGGTAAATACTTGACTCCAGAGAAGCAGAAGTGGGTCTGTAACAAATTTTGATTTCAAATTCAGTGAATCCATGTAAGTGTTCTTTCTCATTTATTTTTCCCATTGTATAGAGCCATGAATATATGTACTGATGTTATCACAGATGCTTCTGTTCTATAACAACCCTTCCATTTTGGCATTTACTTTGGTCTCTGACCTGGGGTACAACTTAACAATTAGTGGATCATTGATGAGGTGCCCATGATAAGACAAAGACTGAGAGGGTGCTAAGGATCAAAGCACCCCTTAAAGGCTTTTCTTGGAGAAAGCACAACTTTCCACCTGAATAATTGAAACATGTCACAGGAACAAAAACTTTCCTGTTTCCCACATCCCCATCATTTCCTTCATCCTTCCTTCTTTCCTCCCTTCCTTCTTTTTTTTCCTTTCCTCCCCTCCTCCCCACTCACTCATTTCCTCTTCCTTCCTTACTTTCTAGTAAGTCTTTTCTAGGTTCTGGGTGAGAACCAATAGCATTGATAAGAAGCACAGCTCTATGAAATCTATGTAACCTCTCATTTCTCCTCTTTCTCTTATCCACATTAATTTCACCTTTGTTATTTCATGAAAACATAGGTTTCCTTCAGTAGTTGATAAAATGTTTGAAGTCAAATTAAAACTAATGTAAAAGGAATTAAAATCAGCCCAGTCTCCTCTATGGAAGATGTATAGCAACATGTCAACATGTCATTATGAGTGAAATGATCTTCAATCCCACCTGAGAATACTGCACCTGACTTGTATTTGGGGAAATTCTATTCTGATTCCTTTTGGTTTTGTCAATGACAATTTATGATAACCATTTAGGGGAGATTATATATATATATATATATATATATGTGTGTGTGTGTGTGTGTGTGTGTGTGTGTGTGTGTGTGTGTGTGTCACTGGAGTCTGCTGAGGGTGAAATGGTAAATAGCACAGAGTATCTTCTGGAACAGTTTTTGACCAAATACATGTCAGTTAATGTGCCTACTGCTGTTGGCTTTCTAATTTATCTGAATACCACAAGAGATGAAAGAAGTTGGTTCTTTCTCTTATTTAAAGAACATTGCAATAAGAGGTGAAGAGGAGCGGGTGGAAGACTGGACTTACTGTCTGTTAGAGACCACTGATGATGGAAAATGATGAGACTGGCTTCTTTATACAGGGAAGACCAAGACATACAAACTTCTTTTAGTGTGAAATTTTCAAAGTTATGTATTTATATTGAAAAATATTGGGCTGGAGAGATGGCTTAGTGGTTAAACGCTTGCCTGTGAAGCCTAAGGACCCCGGTTTGAGGCTCGATTCTCCAGGACCCACGTTAGCCAGATGTACAAGGGGGCACACGTGTCTGGAGTTCGTCTGCAGTGGCTGGAGGCCCTGGCACGCCCATTCTCTCTCTATATATATATCTGCATCTTTCTCTCTCTGTCGCTCTCAAATAAATAAATGAAAATGAACAAAAAAAAAAAAAGAAAGAAAAATGTCCCCAAATCAGGGAATATCTCATGTAATCACTCTATCATATAATAAAAATAAATGCAGTACACTAATGGTGTTTTCTTATAACATCCATTGGTAACTGAAGAGTTTTCTTCTTGAGGTAGCTTCTGTACCCTCAACAAGAAGTTAGTTTATCTTAAATAGGTAAAAGAGAACCGTAAAATCTATTCTTTATGAGTTTCCAGATTAGTCACATTCATTTGTTTAAAAATATTCATTGAAAGCCTTAATTAGCATGGCATTTTGTCAGAAGCCCTGAAAGAAAACAGCATAAGTCAGTGTTCTCTATTCTCCAGAAGTGTCGAAATCTCTTAGAAACTAAGAGAAAAATGACTGAAGGGAAAGTAATTAGGATGCTACACACATCCCTAAATTGGATTGTAAAATAAACTTCAGTTGCTTTTGAGGCAACTTAAGCCCTGCTCCAAATGCAGAGTGATAGACATGTGGGTGAAGTATTGGAGGGAAGAATTCGGGATAAAACAAAGGTTTATAAACTCTTGGAGCCTTTCAGCCTGCCAAACAACTGTAAAAGCTTTGGTGCTTTTACTCTTGAGAGCAAGGAGCACACCACCCCTCATCCCCTCATTCTTCTGTTGTCATGTGACAAATAAACCTAGTCTTTGTCTGGTTTCATTGTGAGGAATCTTAAGAGTGGGACCATCTGTGGGGGGAGGGTCCTTGTGGAAGATAGGACAGCTAGATCAATCAAAGGCTGGAAAGGGGCAGCAGGTTCCAAATTCACCAACTTCCCACTGATGTCAAAAAACAGTGAGGAGAACTGGGAACGACACTGAGGCAGGAGTAAGCAATACGCTTTAGGATTCTTTTTTGGGGGGGTATAAAAGCCCTTTTATAAAGCCATTTTTAAACAAAACAAAAAGTTTACAAAAGGAAAAAAGATACAGAAAAAGAATAACTTGCTTCTTATGTCCCCTAAAGAGAAAAAAATAAAGGGGACAATGCCAACATGCTCAACAATAAGGGTTTCTTTTCCTTATTCTTTAATACAAAATACAAGCAAAGGGTACATATACTTAAAACCAAGCTCAGGGGCAGATACGCAGTCCTGGAAGTCCTTCAATAGAAGCAAAGCAGGAGGTTTTGTTTTTGTTTTTCCTATGAGACACACAAGAGACTGACTGGGATATGTAAAAATTAAGTGTCACAAAAGACCATCACGATTCTACCAATGCATATTGCATCTGTAATTTACAAACATGGTTGACAAAATCATGTTCACTTCATCCCCATATCATTTAAGTTAAAGAAAAAGAAAACCTTTTTAAACAAAATGGTTACATTCAAACTTAACTTCCTTAGCACGCTGCAGATTTCAGCACTGTTAAGGTATTGCAAGAACGCCCAACCCTCTGTGGTGTCTGATCTCTGCAGCTTGGAGACAGGGATGTCCCATCCGCTAGACTAAAATAGTGAAGCAGGATCCTCCTTTACCCTTCCTGCTCGGAACATCAGAGAGCACTGACTCAAATCAAGGAAGATGGGGAGTGTTGAGCTGACAAAGGAAGTGTAACAGGTGAGTCAAGGCGAAGGATTGAGAACTTGGCTGCTGCCTAACCTGGCGAGTCTTAAGTCTTGTGGGAATTAAGTGTAAGGTTTGCCGCAACACGTTCAAGGTAAACAGACTAAGTAGAGCTCTTACTTACAAATCTTGAAACAAATACTTCTGGAGAGAAAAAAAAATTCACTAATTTCCAGAAGACAAAAGTTTAATTGCCAGACATATACAAACACACACTCGCACACACCCATACCCACACAACACTTCAGTGGTCTTTGTGCATATTATTGTATTCTTAACCATCACCTCTGTCCTATTAGGACAAGTCTCTGACCGTGTGAAAATATTCTGGTTTACAAATTTGCGATAATCGTGGGTTGATTCCCAACTCTACATGACATAATCTGGATGATTTGTTAGGACCTGAAGGGTTGAGTGGATGCAAAAGTATGGGATTTAGGGATGTGCTTGGCTCATCCAGCATTCAAATTCAAGCCTCCATGCATGGAAATCAGCTGCACACTGCATGATTGCCATCTGCATCAGAAACAGAAGCACAATTCTTGTGTGTGCATGTGACACAGTGTGGTGTTGTATTGTGTGTGACATTTTATGTGTGTGAGGAAAATGTGTGCAATGAGTGCATGGTGTGTGGAAAACTGTGTGAGAGAATAAGCCATTTGTGCTGCGGGCAGATTAATACAGACTGAAAGTCCAAAATAATTACTTGAAAATATCCCCCGACTTCAACTCAATTGTCCTGGGATATCCTAGAGAGACCATATTACTAAACCCACAGAAACTACTGGCTTCAAAATGGACATAAGCCTTTTGCTTTGTAGTCATGAGAGAACAAACAGGTACCTTCTGGAAAGAGTAAAACTGGAGTGGAGGTGAACATGGGATTTGGGGAAGCAGCTAAAAGTTAAAATGGATATCAGCTTCCCCCAGTGGTCAGAGGGAAGCTCAAAGGCATAAACTGTTCTCACACAGCTGCCTGGTATAGCATGCCTAAGTGGCCTCGTCCTTGCTACCAATGCTGGCTTTGTACTACATTAGGTCTTCCTCAAAGGTTTCCAGGGCTGGACAGAGACTGTCTGGGCAGTGCTCTGGCCTGTGCCCTGAAGAAACATTTCCCAGCAAACTGAGGTACTAGCTTGGTAAAGAGGTTATGCATTTGGAAATGCAGGGTTGTGGATTCTTGTCAGGTGACATAAGAGCTCACTGCTCAGGTTTTCTACACTCTTTCTTTACTGTGCACCCGCCAATAAACATTGTGCCCTCCTTCCCACATCCCTAGCCCCAGCTTGAGAGCAAGCAAAGAAACACTAAGGATGATGCCCAGCCTTGGGCTGATATCTCTGGTTGCCTGTTTCTATCTAATGATGTAGGAGTGGATTTAGCTGCCTAAGAGATGGATGAAACCCCACATTCTTTGGAGGGCTACACTGGCTATACCTCTGAGAGGAAAAAAAACTTGAAATCCAAAACTCTGGGTCCTGTGTCCCTCACAGTAGGGAGAGAGGATCACATGGAATGCAGTCTTCCACAAGTAAGATTGAGAGACTCAAAGAGGGTATTAGAACATCAGAAGAAAACAGTGAAGAAAAAGGTAGCTACGGACATACATACATATCAGACACATTACAGTGATCCAGCTTATCAGACACACACTCGGCACACCAATCAAACTCTCACTCACATACATAACTACCAGACACACTTGCACTCAACATGCCTAATTATCTGCTACATTCTTGACATACTTAACTATCAGACACACACTGCACATACCTATCAAGTACAGTTACAGTCTCAGACCTAGATATGGCATGAATCTGTGTAGACATTCTTAGCAATGGAGAATGGTTTGTCCAGAACAAATTATAAAATTTTAATATACATACTAGCTGAGGGCAGGAGAGAGGGCAGAAAGAGAGATTGCTTGGGTGACATACAGTGTGTTTTTCATTTAGGTTCTATAGTGATTTTGCCTAAAACCCATGAGGTTGCTAAAGCCATCAAAATGATGGCAAGACCTAAAACAACTGATACAGATTCAAAATACAAAACAAAATTAAATTTTAATTATTAATATTTCATGGTAGCTATCACACATAGCAGAAGCTCAACTGCTGGCTATATCTTAACTCATATATATGTGATAGAGTGATGAGAAGTCCAGAGAAAAGAATCTCAGCACCTAGCAGTTCTTAGAGCAACCTTATTTTAAAAAGACATGAACAACAATAACAAAAAATAAGCAAAGAAGATTGCTGGCCTAGATAATGTTCAATTTGTAATTTTTTTTTTTATTTGAGACAGAGAGAGAGAGGGAGAGAGAGAGAGGAGAGAGAGAGAGAATGGGAACACTAGAGCTTTTAGACACTGCAAACAAACTCTAGATGCACATGCCACCTTGTGTATCTGGTTTATGTGGGACCTGGAGAATTGAACCTGTATCCTTAGGCTGAGCAATCAACTGCCTTAACCATTAAGACATCTCACTAGCCTGATAATGTTTTCTTTATCTGAAAAAAAATGAGGTTTAAAAATGACTCTTTTCATAAGCCTGCACTTGAAAGTGTCCTATTGTAGAGGAAATACAGGGATTTCACAAAGTGAGAGATAACTGAGTCAATCTAAGCTCTGAGGTAGATTAATCAAATTAAGAAGTATTTATAGATAAAAATAATATATATATATATTTAAAAAGGGCTGGAGGAATGGCTTTGTGGTTAAGGCATTTGCCTGCAAAGCTAAAGGACTCAGGTTCGATTCCCCAGGGCCCACATTAGCCAGATGCACAAGGGGGTGCACACATCTGGAGTTCATTTGCAGTGGCTGGAGGCTCTGGTGTGCCCACTCATTCTCTCTCTGTTTCCCCCTCCCTCTTTCTCTATCAAATAAATAAAACTAAAATATTTTTAAAATGAAGTATTTAAAGATCATTCACAGTTATTGAGAAAACACACACAATGGTTTGGTTATATATTATTTTGTTAATATATTATCTGGCAAATGTTTTGCTGTAATTTGCTTTGTTTGGATCAAAGGAAAAGTTAACAAACCAGAAATGTTTATCATTAGCTCTGTGAACTGATTGGACATTTTAGTCATAATCAAGCTCTTCCATCCAAGTGGTGACAGATCACCTCCAGTAGCAGTATAGTACAGGAGTAGTAATTTGAAATGCAAGCTGTATGATGATCATCTAAGAAGAAGAAGCAGTTATTACCCCTGTTTAGAGGGGAAAAAAAATCTTAGAAAAACAAAAGAATGTGCCAAGAAGTCTCGTTTTACAACCCCATTTATCAGTTGATATAACATAGCTTCCGGCTATGTCATGGAACTTAATTTGCCAAGAATTTTCTTTTTTCTTCCAAATATCAGAGGTAGATGCTGTAACAGGAAGACATAAGACAGTTGAATGATTAAAAGGAACATTTTTTCACCAAGATCAGTATCATAAACAGCGACATTGTACTTCAATTACCACTACCTATATACAAATCTTGTATAATATGTAACTAAATAAACATTTAGTTCACACTTCTAATTTATTTATGTCAGGAAAATTCTTAAGTTTTACAAAGACATAACAAACAGATCCTTGCTACATTTTTTGAGTCAGTATATAGAAGCTGGCAGACAGAAAGCAAAGGTACCACAGCAAGGGTTACAAATAGCAGAAAACCTTCTTAAGTGATGTGTTTAGAACTGTGCTGAAGCCAACAGCCAAGGACAGAAAAACTCCAACTGTGTGCACATTCATGGGTATTCAATAACTCATGTCCACAAGGATGCTGTGTCTTTGATGACATGAATATGATAAATCAGTGTCATAAGTGAGAGTCCACCCAACACCAAAGGGCTTGTTTTAGGTGAAGGCAAAATCTGCCAATTCCGCAAGCCAGCTGCTCCCAAAGTATCCATCCTCATGTTCCAGTCTTGTAGAGAATAATTTTTCTTTCTTTCTTTTTCTTTTTTTCTTTGTACTATGTTGTACTGAGAAAAACCCTGTGTTAAGCATCATCAAGTAGATACTTTATAACAGGATGGCATGGGACTTTGAGTATATTAAAATGTCACGTGGATTCTAATGGGATCTGCAGTACATTTTCTAGTCTAGGCTTTTATAACTCCTTGTTCTAGATATTCAAAGGAACACATTTTAAGAAACTTCTGTTCCTCCAGGAAATTATTAATCTTAGTACAAAAGAGGCTTCCCCCATTGGCTTTATCGTATATTATGTATTTGATATTGTTGTTAATGGAAATAAATAACCATCCAAACCCTGCTTTCTTCCCTTAAGAAATTTGCAAAGCCACGTAAGGTTTACTCCAGTATAGCTTGTTTAAAAAGACCTCCGTTAGTGGTTTAGACAGATGCTTTCTGGAATAACAGCCAGCAAGCTATGACTGGAACACTACAAAATGTTTTACACATAAAATGAATCCTTATGCATTATCTGCTGTGAGTGTTCATCATCTGGTGGTTAGTTGAAGGCTCAGGAATTAGAGTAACTTACTTTAGATGAGAGTGTTACTCCTCAATGGAGAAGGAACAGATGAGAAGTTTACATAGGCCTGAGGGTATTATATTCTGGCTTAGTCCCAGATTACTTTAAAAAAAAATGGCACAGCTCATTCCAGTGGAGCAGGTAACATATGCAAAGGGTAGACTATGCCAGAATGGCAGCAGGGTTTCTCTTCAAAGGCAAAGGGTGCTTTACAATACCACACAGAAAATCTTTGATATCCCATTCTGCATAGAGCCAAGAAAATAAAGCAGACAATATCCTACACAATCAATAGGAAAATATTGAGCTTATGTTTTATCAAGACAAATATATTTTATTCCCACATATGAGTCTATCAACAGAATATATTTTAGTCCAGAACTCCTGAAAACCAGAAGTCACAGGGTTTTGTTGACATCAAACCAAGTACCAAATTCAATTATTAAAAAAAAAATTAAGACAAAAAAATCTATTTTACATGAAATTTTGGAGGACAAAATCAACTTTTTAGACACTAGTTAACTACTGAGATAAACTTATGTGTACATAAGTTAGTAATTGCATCAACATTTTCACTGTCTGCCCAAAGTAAATATACTCCCAAAATTCTATACATGTGAATTCAGGGTTTTGTTTCTTGGCTCTGCATTACCTGTAGCTGCCATTACTATTTGAATTGGTATATTTGTTTCTCCATTAATTTCTGCTATCTTGGCAGGTCCTACCTCTCTCTATATATACATTCTCCTCCCTCTATCTTTCTTTACAAATTTCTGGCAATCAATAGACACTAGTGAGCCCCACAAATGAAGAGACAGAAGTAATAAAGGATGTTAAAGAGATGTCTAAGAGGTTAAGGTGCATGCCCAAAGAAGCCTAAGGATCCAGGTTCAATTCTACAGGTCCCACAAAAGCCAGATGCACATGGTGGTGCATGTGTCTGGAGTTCATTTGCAATGGCTGGAGGCCCTGGTGTGCCCATTCTCACTTTCTCTCTCTCTGTGTGTGTGTTTGTGAGTGTGTGTGTCTCAAAAAAATAAATAAAAATATTTAGAATAATAAAATAGAGGGATCAAGAGATGACTTAGTGGCCAAGGCATTTGCCTGCAAAGCCAAAGAAACCAGGTTTGATTCCCCAAGACCCATGTAAAACAGATGCACATGGTGGCACATGCATCTAGAGTTTATTTGCAGTGACTACAGGCCCTAGTGTACCCATTCTCTCTCTCTTTCTCTCTCTCCCTTTCTCTCTCTCCCTTTCTCTCTCAAATAAATAAATATATAAAATATTTTTAAAATGAATTCAAGAAGTCACACATAATATCACTGTTATCAATGCTTTTAAAGACGGCAGCAGCAGTGTTGCTCCACTGTGATCTCTTGGCAGTATATTCTGTTCTCTTTGTTTCTTATACTCATGAAAGATAAGCATGAGCTCCCTCCATCACAAAATGCTGTGGTGAGTGAAATCTTTGTGGAATAATTAAAAATTACCAAAACAGAGAGAAGTTGAATGTGAAGGTATTTAGAGACATTCAGCTCAGTGTCCAAGCTATGATGGTTGAGGCTGCTCTTCCAAGACAACTACATTTGCTTTGCTTAGCTTCACTGGCACAATGCAGATGATCATCTCATGCATTTCAGAAATTGTTTGATTGCCTACACGAGTACAGTACCCAACACATAACAAAGCTTTTCATAAATATTAGCTGCTGTCATTTCTGTGGATTGATGTAACTAGCCATTGTTATCAATGTCTCTAAATGTCTGTACATAAAAGAAAATGAGGTGGGGAAAAGTTATATAGATATTTGAAGGTCATGCACAGGAAGAGATAGGGACTTTTCCAAAGCTTATCACTGCTGCTTCACACCTGAGTATCATTTACTGGCATCATTAGGTCTATCTTGACTTCATTATGTTCAAGTCTGTGTGTGATGTGGGCATGTGTGCTGAATGTTGTTTATGTGTGATGGGAGTCCTGTGTCACAAGCAGAAGGTACTTAATACACGTAAAATGAAGAGCTGCTTAGTAGGAGACTCCTGTCATGGTATGAATAGAGTATAGGATCATGTAAGTCCCAGGGATTCTGTATAAATAACCTAAAATATTTAGCATTTCAATTCTATAGTAATGGAGAGTTCTGAAAAGTTTGAGGGTTTGGGGAGAATGAAAGCAATTAAGAAATTATGGTAAGGAAAACATGGAAAGATGTTTTTCCACACCCACAACTGTCACTTAATACACTGAAGCAAGAGGATATCTGGAAGAGAAATAATAGGGATTTTCAATGACTAACACAACAAAAAAATAACACTTAGTATGTGAAAAGAAAACAACAATTCTCAATAAATCAATATTTCTGTTTTTATGTTTCAAAACGGATACATTTTGTATATACTATGTGCATGTGTGGTAGTGGGGATGTGGAAGGTCCCACATAACTTCACGTGTTTGGGCTCATGCTCAGTCATTAGCAGCTGGAGCCTAGTGTAGGAGGTGTGCCACTACAGGCAGACCTTGAGGATGATTATTCCAGCCCTACTGGGTGCTTACTAACTCATTCAATACTGCCGCCACCTACAGTCTGGTGTGACATGATGTGATGTCTCATCTGTGTTCTGCCATGCCATGATGAAACTTCTGCTCAAGACTAAAAGTTGGAGCAAACTTTTTTCTTCCATATGCTACTTTTACTCAAGTGTTTTGTCTCAGCAACAAGAAGGTAACTAAAACAGCATATAAATTATTTCCTTACAAATTTCCTTATTCCGTGGTTTATACAATGGTCTTTATTTTTAATTTTCTATTGTTTTGTGCTGATATCTGTAAAAGTGTTAATCAAAAATCTGCATTCATTTTTAGTTATATGCTAGAGGTGAATGCCAATGTTTACTTTAGAAAATTTAGTACTACCAAATATTTTATTTAACATGATGACAAAGAAACATAAAAACAAATTGTTAATTAAATATGATAAATTTTAACTGAGCAAAAGTCTGTGTATTATTTGAATTGTAAGGGGTTTAGAATGTGCGAATGTGATATGTGTGGTGTATGGAATGTGTGTGGTATATGAATGTATGATGTATGCAAATGTGTGTACAGATGAACCCACATACACCTGTGGGTGTCAGAGAGAATGACAAGCATCCTCTCTATTTTCTTGAGAAAGTTTATTACTGTAATCATAGCATCGATTGTTTAAGTCAGTCTTAGTAGTGAGCCCCAGAGAGTCTCCTATCTTCATTTCCCACAGTACTGACATTACAGTCATATATGGCCATGCCCAGCTTTTTTGTGGATTCTGGGGATCAAACTCAGCTCTCAGGCCTACATGCTTACAAAACAAGGACTTTTACCCCCCTAAGCATCTCCCCAGCCACAGTTGAAGTTCTTACACTACCAAAAACTTTTACTTATAGAATTATATATAGAGAGATATAAAGAACAACAAATTTTATTTAATTCTGGAGGCCACATAATTTAATAATAGGACTATAATGTAAACCCACAGTTCTCACACTAGTTAAACCCACAGTTCTCACACTACAATTACCTAAGCCTTGCAATTGTATTAGGGTTATAGTTACATAAGACAAAGAGCTAAAAGATAGTGTTCTTTTAAGAATGGTGGTTCAAAAAGAACATTTCTAATGAGCTTCATTCAAAAAAGTCCTAGAGCTATTATCTCCCTCTTCCAACTCTCAGTACAGAGTATTCCACTGAAAAAGGTGCCAATCATATTCGATTGTAGAAAACACTGTAAGAATTGTATAGCAGTGCTTCAGAGCACAATGTAAGCTTGGGAAACTCAGCTGGTTTAGAGCTAAAAATCTCAGCTCTTTACTCGTGGTTCTAATAAAATATACTATTCCATTGAATGTCTTGCTTAAACAATAATTAAACAATAAACAACCAACAAAGACTTTATTTAGATACTGTATATTTTATCAACAAGCAAGACAGAATGCATTTGTTACATAGTGGCACTAATTGTAGATTATTTATTGCAACCACATCAACAAATGCTGTTACTGTAGATCATTCCCATGAGATGTGCGAATGACTGTTATGCAAACTATCTCTGTAAAGCATTGACTCCAGAATCAGTATTTACTAGGCAGTTCTTTTTACTACACAGCAAGTGGCATAAAAGCCTTACTACCTGATCTATCCTGGGCTCACGAGGACAAAGAGTACCTATGGATCTCCTCACAACCCTTGGAGGAAACAGACATATTCCAGCAGAACTCTAAGTCAATTAACCTGGGGGGAAGGAAGGAGCCTCTTACCATATTGAACATTTGTCTTTTCTTATCCCAAGATTCAAGTTCCATAGTTTCAGTTACCCACAGTCAAATATTGTTCAAAAATACTTAACAGGAAATTCTAGAAAATAAAGAATGTTTAAGTTTCTGTCTGTGTGCTATTCTGAGTATTGAGATGAAATCTCATGGGTACTGCAGTCCACCAGGAACATGGTCATCTTATTGTCCAGTGTATCCTTACTGTATATGATATTCACCCATCAGTCACATAGCATCCATACCAGTCATCAAATCCACTCTGAAAATACCTCAATGCTTATAGCCACATGACTTTTATTTTACTTAATAATGACCCTGGGAATTTCTTTCATGGAGTAAGCACATGGATGCACCAAAGGAAACAGCACATTCCTCCATAGAGTTGAAAAGGTGAAACTGTACAGAGAATGGAGCAGATGCTGGAGAGCTGTCTATAGGTGTATTACCTACTGATTTTATTGCTATGACCAAATGCCTAGCAAAAGCAAGTGGAAAGAAGGAAGGGGAGAAAAAAGGAGTTTATCTGGTTCGCAGTACATGGGTAAGACCATTATGGCAGGGAAATCCTGGTGGCTGAAGCATAAGGTCACTGGACACATTGTATCTGCAGCCAAGAAGGAGAGAGAGAAATAAATGCTTGGGGCCAGCTCATTTTCTCCTTTGTATTCATCCTAGAACCCCATCCCATGAGACAGTGCTGCCCATAGTGATGTTGTATCCTTCCATACAAAGCAACCTAAGCTAGAAACGCCTTCACAGTCAAACACTGAGCCTGTCTCCTAGGTGATTGTAGATCCTTGTCAAGTTAACAATCAGTGCTAACCATCACAGTATACATTATCAGTATCTCAGCCCTGACATTTCTGCCACTATTGTGGGATAACCCAGGATGACTTCTGAACTTCCAGAAGTAGTCAGTCTCTCTAAACGTCCCTGTCATCCCTTCTCTGCATGGGGTGCCATTTCCTTCCACAACTGTCACACAAGAAAGCTTGTTCCATTATGTTTATTAAGTTGCCTTTCACTCTCCACCTCTCACTGCCCATGCCATCTCATTTCTCCCAGGTTTATATCATTTATTTTCTCCTTTTCTTTTCTATGATTAAGTCAAATTTCCAGCCTAACTAAGCAATTCCACTGGTGTTCCTTCCTCTAAGTGAAGGCTTTCAACAACAGACCTGAGAGTGACCATAAAGGTAATGCCATGACTGATTAATCATTTTATGTACAAGTCATATATCAAACATACTTGTCTAAACCACCAAAGCATGTCTGCCTCTTGACATAAATGACACACCACTCCATCATTTCCTGTTTCCTTTTCCCTTGGGCACCATCTTCTTATTTTCAGGATCACCCTTTGATGTTGCGAAGTACAGACAGTTGAACTGTGGGTTGACCCTTGTTGGAAACATTGCATAATTCCTTCAAATCTTTAGAAAACTCTAAAGATTCTTGGTTGAGCTTTCTGAGGTTCATAGCATTTGTTGAGCAAAGTGATTAGTGCATCTCAGGAGTATCCGTGCTTTGCACTTTTTGTGTACCACTACACTCCATGGCCAAATCACTAAGATAAGTGACTCTGTGAGGCTCTCTGTTTGTGCCTCAACATTTTTATGCTTTTTGTTTACTTAAATTCTCATTGTTTCTTTTCTTACTTTTGATTTTTTTTTTTTTTTTTAGAATAGCTTACAAGTAACAGGGTTACTTAAGGCATTTTCATAATGCTTTATTTCCGTGATTCTTTCTCTTCCCCTTCCCTCCTCTTTACCATCACTTACTTAAGTGCTCCTTTTTAGTCACATCTGGTATATTCTTTTGTATTCTATACTCCCTTCCTTAAAGCCTATTTTCCCAGTCTCATGGCCTTTACCTGCATTTATTTTCATGTAGACATGCATATTTAATATTTATAAGCCTTCTTCCCTTTTCCTAAAAGTCTACTCCCATGTTAGGGCACTGTGAGGCCTCTGTTTCTACCAGGTTGAAATGCCTTTTGTCTGTGTAGATGTTCTACCACATTCAGTTCTGACCCATTGAGTATCTCACCACATTATCTAGTTTTCCCACTGGTATGGATTACCACTTCTTATCATGCAAATTAGTTAAGATCAGAAACTGCTCGGTTCCATCTACTCTGCCAGGCTGCACAGAAGTGGCAGGGAGTGGGTACCAGATTCTTGCCACTAACCAGTACAAAGTTAAGAGTGAACACCATCCCTGTATTGTATGCTATAACCCAAGCCATAGTGTGCACTGCTACACAAGGATGTTGTTTGACTGGCAGTTAATGGCTTGTATAAGTCTACAGTAGGAGGTCTTAACTTCACATCCAAGGAATGTTTAAACTGACTTTTAACATGTGTTTTTAACCATTTGAAGTAAAACAAAATTTCAAGAACATTTGATCATATTCCTTATTCCTTACCCACTCCCATGCTTTAGAAATCCACAGACATAGGTATATTCTCTAAGTGATCTATATAAGATCTTTAAGCCATGAGAACACTGACCAAAACAATCATTATATTCACAAGTAAGGTATTTTGCAGCAGAAATTTACATTGAAAGTAGCGTCTCCATTTTCTTCCAAATGCTAACTTGTTTCTTGTGTTGTGTTATGGTTTAAATGGGAAAAGTCCCCCACAAGCTTATGTATTCAACTTGATTCCCTGATACTGGCAGTATCCTGGGTGATTATAAAGCTTTTTAGAGGTAGGCCCAGATGGAGGAAGTAGGACATGAGGTTTATAACCTCACTCTGATTCTGTTGATCTTTTACTGCTTCTTGATTCACCAAGATGTGGGCAAGCAGCCTTGTGGTCTTGCTGCCACAGAAGTGAGCCACACCTGTTGCCAGGCTTCCCTCGGCATGATGGAGTAAACCCTCACACCATAACTAAAAATAAATACATCCTGCCTTAAATTGCTTTTTATGACATGCTCTGTTAAAGAGTGAAAAGTAATATAGCATGTTTGAACTCCTCTATTAAAGAATGTTCATCCATGCCTCTATTACAAAAAGTGTCTAGAGTCACCTAAATGGTACTGTTATAATTTGCTGTTTCTTGGCCCTCCTAGAGTTTTGTTCCTCCTATACAGGCTACCGCTCATCCTCACTAGCAGAACTGTCTTCTGTACTGTGTGTGCATGATTGAATGCCTAAAGCAAGTCCAGAGTTAAGGAGTCCCATTGGGAGTGCCCTTGGGAGTTGAACAGTGATCTGATTTTTTCTCTAACTACAATTTCCCCAAAGTCGTTAGGGGTGAATGATGAGTAAGGCTCATCATGACTTAGTTTCCCAAAATAAGCCTGCAGTCAAGTTCACAGTAACAGGCTTTCCTTCTCATCTTAGGCAAAGAAAATAATTTCATTTCTGATTCTCCTTCCAATGGATTGTGCATCTCATTCTGATCCAACCCACCTGGGCTAATGAAACCCAGGCCTACTTGCCTCAACCTGTGATATCCCTGTTTTACTTGGATAATACCTGGGTTAACAAAGACTCATTGAGGGCCTAGAAAGGAACAAAAACTAATGCATCATGATAAAATACCTCTATCTCTAGTCTTAGTGTGGCAAATCTCAGCTCTCAGGAAGGGTCTTCCATGGGTGTTTCTGACACTCAAAATATTCCTTTGAGAAGCAAGCACTTTACCAACTGGGACATCTCAGCCCCAAAATATTCCTTTCAGGATATACTGATTTGGGACACAGCCTTAGACTACAAAGCATTGAAACATAGACAAAGCAAAGTTTATGAAATATGTCTTGCCAAACTTCAGTTTGAGGTTGACTTACCTTCATTCATGCGTACCTTCTAATTCTCCAGACCTAACTTACAACCAAGATTGGTAGTCTGAGATCTCACATAAGGACTAAGAGAACTTTGCACTTTGTCACTAGCAAGAACACTGAGAAGCCGCCCAGTACTACATGCCATTCAGGATCTCACCATCTGCGGAGTGTAAAAGTTTCCTGAGGAATCAATAACTAGAACACATCTTTCTGGATTTTTATGCCTGGGCACTCTACATATTCCAGTTGTCCCATGCTGGAATGGGACATATTTTAAAACCTCTGTGGTCCAAATCCACAAGTAAGAATGATTGGTTTTAGAGAAAAAGCCAATGATTTGTATCAGAATAAGTTCTTGCTTTTGTCTTTGATGGCTGAGCTCCTATATGCTTCCAAAGGCCCTGGATACACAGCATCTCCTAGAGACTCTAGAGCCAAGAGGCTCTAGGACCCATATGAGTACCTTGATGTTGTTGTATGTAGTATATACAATGATTCCTCCCTAAACTTCTAGAAGGCATTATAGTACTTGAGGTAATATGGGGATATTTGAAATAGGGGCAAGTTTGAACTTTAAAAAAATGATAAGAAAGCAAAGTTCCTGGGTGAGATCTTGCGTCAGGGTTATACATATGCTCCTTTGGTTTCATTTGAGCTATGTCTTGGGTCAAAATGATCAACTTGACTAAAATGCATATTTTAGAAACAATAATTTTATGCAATTTATTTTTTGTGTAGTCTTTGGGCCCTTACTTTGCTTAGCCCTGGGCTGTAGAAGAAATTCCAAAACCCATGTCCATGATTAGTCTTCTCCAAAGTCATCTCATTACTTGGAGAAAATAAAGTGCATAAATGAAGAGATATAAGTGTTCTTTTCAGAACAGTCCAAATATATCAAAGGGTATGGTTATTCTAAATTCATTTTGTCACATTCCTACAGTGTATTAAATACCTATGAGTTGATTTATGTTCAAACCCTTAATGGCTGTACCTTCTTGATTAATGATTGTTTTGCCCTGTTAGACTAATAAAGATACTCAAATCACAATATTTAGAATCTTCCTGTCACTCAATTTCTGATTGTAAGCCTCTATCTAAAGTCATTTATACCCTTAGTAACTAGGTAGTAAGACAAAATTGCCATATATGTTATGTTATGATCTGTTTAAATATATCACTCAAATGACATGCCTTAGATACGGACACAGCTTTTATCATCCATAAATTACTATTCTCTCTCTATTTCTCTCATTCTCTCTTTCTATATAGCCTATTATCTTTTTTTTTTCCTTTTTTATTACCTTTTTCTTTTCCTCTCCTCTCCTCTATCCCATCCTCTCCCATCACCTCTTTCTCCCTCTCCTGAGTCTGGTTTGAACTGTCCACCTTCCTGTCACTGCCTCATAAGCAAGTGCTGGGATTACAGATGTGTTGCAGTATTCCTGGCTAAGTTTCTTTTTTTTTTTTTTTTTCATGTCCATTTCTGATTTACTATGGTACTGGGACTAGGCAATAACATAAATGAACAAGTGACCAAAGTCCAAGACATATCTGTGTAATGTACAAATTATTAGGATAAAAAGTCCAGAATGCCAACACGGTGGCTGGAGGTTATTATTAAACAGAATTCTAGGAATAGGAGTGGATATACTATTTTTCACAGCACTGAGTTTATGGGCTAAGATAATTTTACTTAACATGCATCTCTCAAATCTCTGCAGGTGGTGAACTGCAATGCTTATTCCAAGAACAAAGGATACCTCTCAGTATTCCAGGCTGTTGTGTTTCCTCTCATTCGACACCCAGGTTATAAGGACTTGACTGATCTTTCATTATCTTTTTGGGTAAACAGGAAGTAGTGTTAGAGAAGTTGAATGTGAATAATAGTGTGAAGCTATCATTCTATCCAGGAAAGAAAATCTAATCATAAAATCATAGGGTTATTGATAACTTCTCATTCAAACCAAGCTGAACTAAATTATCTTTAGAACAACATGAGAGGACTAGGTAATTAAGAGGGTCTCTTCCCTACAGCTCACTCAGTGAGGGAGCAGCTGAGCGGAGCAGAGGCTGGGATACCTGGGTGAAGTTTCATCATTCCAGACCAGGGAGGAGACAGAGCATTGTCACTCTAGCTATGCTGGGGGAGGGGGGGGGGGCTCCTGTAGCTTCCTTTCTTCTTCTCTTTCCTTCTTCGTCATCTCAATCCTTGATTCCTTCTCACACCTACAACCAACTCTGTTGACATAGTGGAAATTGAAAAGTCAGAAACTTGAAGGAGCTTCTTTTTTTCCTTTTATTCTCAGCTCCCATCTCATCAGTACATTTGTCCCTGTCTTGCTGAGGTTCATGAAGTCTATAAATGCATTATTAAAGTTGTCTCAAGCTCTTACCATGTGTCCAGCATTTTTTGCAAGCACTTCTCTATAGGGGATAAAATTAAACACAGGACACAGCACTTTATCACAGAAAATGAAGAGCTTGTGCTATTTTTCAGTGTTCTAATGTCAAAATGGATCTAAGCTGAGCTGAAAGTATGTGCCACCTGGAGAGAGGGAAGCAGGGAAGTGTAGGCAGGGAGAGGACATCACTGGACTAGAGGACCCAGGACACTGCCATCGCAGGAGGAGTGCTTACCCAGGCAGTAGAGTTAGTACCACCAGGAGAGCATGGGAAATTCAGTGAAATACATCAAGAACAAAGGGTGAGACAAGGTGATGCTCAAAAAGAGAATGAGAAACGAGGGCTGAGGCTGAAATGATCAAAAGCAAACTGGAATTGTGGTTCAAAAAAATGGGTCAAGACCAGTGGTTCAGAACTAAGGCTGTGAACAGTAAGAAAGTACCCAGGTTCTCCTTTTATGTGGTGCCCAGTGTGTCCCCTGGTGTGAGGATGGAGGCTATCAAGTGTTGAAGCAAAGCGGTTTCACTGTATGCTGAATGAACAGGCCTTATGAAAACATAAACACATTATAAATGTTAAAAAGTACATTGTGTTTGATCTAAACAATTTACCAATAGATTGATACATGTGTCCTATGCAGAAGAAACAGGGATAATAATTAGACAATGCACAGACTTTTGCTTATCATTTTGCTTATCATGTGGTTCATCTGTAGTCATTACGTGCTAATCAAAACTCATATTCTGAGGACTTGTCCCTTCTTGCTCATTCATCTCTTCACTCCAGAGATCTTATTTTATTCTGTACTTTATTCCTCATAAAACACTCCTGTGCTCTGGCCTTTATAATTTAGACTGCTAATTGATTCATGTCTTTGGATAATAAACCATAGGTTTTTACCACTTTGGAACTTATTTTGCTGTGTTAATTATTCTACCTTGACAGAACAGCAAACAAACACCTTGTGAGGATGACATCTAGTCCAAGAAATCCTAGAAAGCCAACAAGGCATGTCTGCCACCTAAATGCCACACATTTTTTTTTTTTTTTTGATTTTTTGAGGTAGGGTTTCACTCTAGTCCAGGCGGATGTGGAATTCACTATTTAGTCTCAGGGTGGCCTCAAACTCACAGCAATCCTGCCCCCACTGACCCTTGATTGCACCATGCCCTGCTCACACACTTTTTGACGACAACATTCTCCAAGTGCTGGGGCCTGTCTTCATAATTTTGCATATCAGCACCAAATTTCCACCCTTGATTCTGAGTTCTGTGTTAACCCTTTGTGATAAATAAAAGTATTCTCGGGCTGGAGAGATGGCTTAGCGGTTAAGCGCTTGCCTGTGAAGCCTAAGGACCCCGGTTCGAGGCTCGATTCCCCAGGTCCCACGTTAACCAGATGCACAAGGGGGCGCATGCGTCTGGAGTTCGTTTGCAAAGGCTGGAAGCCCTGGTGCGCCCATTCTCTCTCTCTCCCTCTATCTATCTTTCTCTCTGTGTCTGTCACTCTCAAATAAATAAATAAAAAATTTAAAAAAATAACTCAAAAGTATTCTCTTCACATTAGTCTGTACTAATATGTTGTGAATAATTATATTAGAAACGTTCTCTACATTTGAAAACCTATTGGGAAAAAGTAATACATAATAACAAAAGAATCTTATGGGGTGCCAGAGTGATGGCTCAGAAGTTTAAAAGCACTTACTTGCATAGTCTGATGTTCTGGGTTCAAATACTAAGTATCTATGTAAAATCAAATGCATAAAATTTCACATGTATCTGGAGTTCATTTGCAGCAGCAAGAATACCTGGTATGCATGCCCATTCTCTCTCTCTCTCTCTCTGTCTCTCTCTCTCTCTCTCTCTCCTTGAAAATAAATAAAATGATGTTAAAGATCTACTGGGAGAATTTGAGAGTTTAGCCAAATTCATCAGTGGTACAGCCACTGGTAAGTTACCCATTCCATCGTAAATAACTATCCATCCATGGTCATGCAAGGACCCCTAATTAACTAAATGGACCTAGGGGAAAAAAATGAAGTATTAATGAGATTAATGAAGAATAAGATGGGTTTTAATGAAAGGAAAATGAGAAAGGGTAATTGGAAGGAATATATACATGCATAAAAAGTCAAAAATAAAAAAAAACTATAAAGTTAAAATTCAAACTACATGGTGATGCACATTAAAGAGTCTCCAAATTGTATAATACTACAACTAGTTCTATTGACAAGGTGAGTGGCCATATATTAGAAATACTGGTGTGGTAAATTCTTCAGGATGTTAAAGTAAGTGGATCTTATAAAATTACATGTTTAGCACAACTCTTCCATAGAAAGATAATATGTATGCAGGAAGAATTAAATAATAATGTGATGAAATAGGATAAGAATGACATAGGACATGATTAACTAGGCAGGGGTCCTATACACAGTGTATCTTGCCAGTAAGAGAAGAGGTTAATCAGGATGGGGCTAAACTGGAAAAGCTCATTGGAGTGGATAGCTAATGGAAAGTTATTGAAAAATTGGGAGAATTGTGAAAGATGAAGAAGCAAAGGGAAAGCATGTGGAAAGAAAGAAAATGAGATATTGAGAAAGGGAAAAAAAATACCATGTATTAGTTACAGACTTGCCTATAAAAGAGGCTGCTATAAATAGGTACTGAGACCACCATCCTCTTTCCAAGAATAAATGGATGCAGTACCCTTACAAATTAGGAGAGTTGCTCTCAAAGGACAAATGGTACTTCCTAGACATTAGATGATTCTAAATATATCAACTTTCCAAAATTATGCCAGTGAGCAGAAGTTACTTTTTAGGATCTTCTAGAATTTATTTAGCTTTCCCCAAACATCTGCTCTAATCTCACCATTTTCCAAGGAAGTATTCTACTCTTACTATCTAAAAGATTATCAGTTACAGGGCTTGGGAGATGGCTTAGCAGTTAAAGGCATTTGCTTAAAAAGTCTGATGGTTCAATTTCCAGTACCCATATAAAGCAAGATACATGAAGTGAAGCATGTATCTGGAGTTAATTTTGGAGGCAGGAAGCACTGGCGCTCCTGTACTCCTACCCCCATTATAAATGAATATTTAAATCTTTTTTAAAAGACTATCAGTTGCTTCTGAAGCTCTCTGGTCATTAATAATAGGAAATAATGTTTGAGATCTCCAAAGTCTAGAATGTTTTAATAATGCTCTACAAAAATTCTAATGAGAGGACTGCTTTCCATTGATTTGATGCCAAAGCAAATATACATTATGAAAATGTTTCTCAACAAATCAACTATGTGATAACATATGATAGAAATTATATGATAGAAACATAACATCTGTTCTTTTTTACTTATGCAACAAACCAAACAAAGATTAGATATACTAGCTGGGTGTGGTGGTGCATGCCTTTAATCCCAGCATTCAGGAGGCAGAGGGAGGATTGTGAATACGAGGCCACTCTGAGACTACATAGTGAATTCCAGGTTGCCCTGGGCTAGAGCAAGACCCACTTCAGAAAACAAACAAAACAATTAGATATATTAAAATGAGATTATGTAATGAATCTACCAAAGAACAAGATGTCCTGAATCACATGCAATAAATTTATTGACTAATTGAACAATGACATGATCAATGAAAGGCACTATGATTTGCTTCTTCTATGGTGTGAGAATGTATGTGTGTTTCCAAAGGCAAAGAAAAGCACAGTTCTACCACTGGAAATCTCATTACATATGGACAAAATGTTCAAGGAATAGAAGTCCAAATAATATTAGAAAGTTAGAGTATATAAGCAATATCATGTATTCATTTGCCATACCTACGGGAACATGGAAAATGTTCAAAAATATTTTTCTGCTGTATGCAGGTGAAGAGGTTGTATTAAACTTCCCACCGTGATCTATAACTTGCAACAAGGTGGAATGTGTGGAGCACTGACAGCTGACCGGAAGACTGCAGAGAGCAGGAAGGGGCTGAAGTGAAGTCACGTGTAGAAGGTCATCCATCAGTTGGAAGAGAGTGCACTCACTGCCACATATTTATAAGGAACATCCCAATTTCCTCTCAGCTCTTCTTACCTTCAGAATTTCTGCTACTGTTTTCAACAACCCAAATCCAGCTGTACGAGTATAGGACTAAAAATACCCATGTATGTTGCTCTCTAGGACCACAAAACAAAAAATAAAAAAGAAGTACAGTAGGCAAATCTGTAAATTTAAAGGGGGAGAAGTTATTGCAAGAAAAAAAGCACACAAATAACCCACCTCTTACACACACCTGTTGAGAAAGGTCAGAAAACAGATCTGCACAATAGCAGGCTACAAGATCAGCATGCTGCTGCAAGCTGTGACATTGCTCTTCCACAAAGAACCACAACATCACCCCAGTGCCTCACAACACAGAGAACCACACATCACTTCAGTGCCCTAGGCATCCAAGAACCCTATTATCACCTCAGTGGCCCACATCATAAAGAACCACATATCACTTCAGTGCCCAAACTACAGAGAACCACCCATCAGCTCAGTGCTCTGCACCCGGTGACTGAGTCATCACCAGGTGACTCAGATTCAAGGATTTATGTTTGATTTCAGCAACTCTGAGATCAATGGATAGCATCCTTGCTCAAAAATGTTCAATCTTTTACTAAGGGAAACTTATGCTTCCTTGATCTATTTATATTAGCAGTGGTCATGTGAAGATCATGTGATGTACTTGATCAATGAAATATTATGAGAAGTGAAGTTGATCAATTCCAAGAATCAAATCATCTGACAAGTTCTATTTTCTATTTGCACATAACCAGCACAGTTTGGATATACGCTGTTTTATCAGCTAGGATTCTAGCATGAAATCCATGTGGATTGATGTACAGCCAACCAGTCATAGATACATAGCATTAAAACGAACTCAACCTTGTTAGCTACAGAGACTATAACAGTATACTCTACCCATATTGCTACAAAACCCTTGAGAATATGGCCATGGTTTCATTAAATCAGAAACTGAAGTTTTCCTTTGCTATTTTGGGTTCCTCTGCTATTCAGCACTACCCAGGGGAAAGTAGATTGCAGCTAGAGAATGAAGTGTATGAGAGGAGAGGTGGATACATTTTGAACCCAGAGGAATCATTTTCAGTGTTCTTAGCAAAGTTATAATACCACTTTAACAAATCAGTATAGGCAAGACCATGAAGATTGAGATCTTGTGAGATAAAACTGTAATTCTTCCTTCTTGGTAAAGAATCCTGATCAGTCAGGTAAGGCCCAGGAGAAAACAAAATGGAATGTACAGTGGGGAAAACTAAAATCTTGATTAGCATTTTGACCTTGTGATCAGTTACAGAAGCAGGGAGTCATAGCATTGCTGATCACATATTACTGGTTATTTCTTTGTAACTTTCCTTATTGAATTTTCCCCTAGTCTCCTTATGTGTAGCTGATGGAAGCTGGAAAATTCTACAAATGAGGAAACTGGCAAGGTCTCATGGCTTTCTCCTCCCCATTGGAACTTTTTTTTTTAACCTATGCTAAGGGCAAAGTCACTTACTGAAGAACACATGGCCTATACTCTTGACTCTTCCATTTTCCTGACTCCCTGTCCATTGTGTCTACTTTGCTGGAAATTCTATGGTATGAGACATTGATCCTAGGGACTGTAATATCTCTGTTAACAGATGGATTCCAGATAAGCATATGGGATCACAATAGGAAATCAAAAAGTAAGCAGTGGGGCACAGCACTCTCTGCTCGTTGGCCTCAGAACCCATCTCTCATGGTTGTCTCTATCTACAACCTACCAATGTCTTTCTGGGATCCTATTTTATACTGTCCCAATACAAATAAAGTTCCTGAAACATCATTTCTTCTCTCTGGTTCTTTAGTGAGAATGATGTTATCAGATTCCAGCAGCTAGTGTATGGAAGCTTGGTAACCTCCTCCTTTATTCAGTTTCTTCCTTCAAATTCATTTGGTTAGATTGCTCTCACCTTTCGGCTTGCATAGCACCGCACAAGTACCTTTTACCCTCATGTTTCTAATGCAGAAATAAAATCATCATGTCTTTACCTTGCTTGACCTTTAAAGTCATACCAAGATTTGTTTGTTTGTTTGTTTGTTTTCTAGTGGAAGTAAATACTAACATGGGTAATGGGTTAAAATCTCTATTTTTAATTAAAAATTTTTGAGCCCTAGCTGGGCGTGGTAGCACACACCTTTAAAAAGATTACAGCATTCAGAAGGCAGAGGTAGTAGGATCACCATGAGTTCAAGGCCACCTTGAGACTCCATAGTGAATTCCAGGTCAGCCTGGGCTAGAGTGAGACCCTAACTCAAAAAAATAAACAAGCAAACAAAATTTTTTTTGCACCTTGAATTCTCCCTAATTATTTAAATTCTTTCCCATTTGTTTTTCATAAGAGGGTAAAGCTCTTTTCTTGTACAATATGCTGTGCTTTGGAAGTAGACCAGCTGATGATTAGATGACTTCAAATGTCCTTTTTAATTGTGACCCTTGACCCCTTATTATGTTATCTTCCTGTACAAATTTTGCACAAACCTAAAGCACAACACAAATTTAAGATATAATTCATTAACCAGTAATATAATCAATTATTTGGGTTAATTGCACTCTTAAGATTTTCTTAGCGAGCAATGATAGAAAGAAGAGAAGCTTCCACTCAAGAGGCACTAACTGTCACATTGAACAAGGCCAATACACATGAAATGATTAGGGAATAGTACAAGATGGTATATGAACATATCTTTAATGTGGTGATATAGGATTTAAGAGCTTTGGAAGCTCATAGAATCAGGAAATCAATAAAGCATAGAGTATTCCAGGAAGGCATTAGCTTGAGGGCCATGCCATTTATGTTTTGGAGTGGAGAATTTTAAGGTTTTGTTTATCCTGAGGCATTGACAGCCTCTAAATATATGCCACTCACAGCATGGTCCAGCCAGCAACACAACTCCCTGTCCACTAGTTGGCCATTTCCCATAGTACACAGTGACCATACGCCTGGAGCCTGGCAAGTTTCACATCTGGCATCCAGATAAGCCAAGGTTTCTTAACCACAGGAAAAAAAAAATGCTAGATGAGAAATCAGGACATCTCTTTTTTTGTGTGACCATGATAAGAACAAATGGTAATGACATTTCTCTGCAGAACTCTCCTGGAAAGGTCTTAATACAAATCTCATTACACCCAGATCCTGGCAGGATATTCATTAGGACACTTTAAAGTCTGTGTAGAGGGCTTAATAGTTCCAACAGCAAGAAGAATTAGCCAATCATTCTTTGAATGAACTTAACAAGAATCTTTTCTTAAGTTTAAGTGATGTTTCTAGTTGTTCCATGATTGAAAACCAACTCAGACACAAAGTATGAGGACAAATCCTCTGTTGTAGACAAAGAATTCCAAGAATACTCATTGCCAGAAAAGAAGTATTTATGATCTTGTTAAATAGAACAGATCAATCCAGATCTAATTAACCAACAAAGATGATGAAAATTAGGTTGACACCTAGAATGTCATGGTCCAGATGTTTGTGCTTCTTCCATAGTTCATATGCTAAGATGCAACCTAAAGTGAAGGAAATAAAAAGCAGGGTCTTCGGGTGTGATTAAATTGTGAGGGCTCAGGCTAGAGAGAGAGTTCAGTGGTTAAAGCTCCTTGTTTGCAAAGACTGACGACCTGGGTTCTGTTTCTAGTACCCACGTAAGATGTACGAAGTGGCACATGAGTCGAAGGACAGTTTGCAGTGGCAGGAGGCCTTGGAGCACTCATACTCTTTCTATTTCTCTCACTTTATCTGTTTTTCATAATAAATAAATAAATAAAAATATTTTTAAAAGTTGTGATAGAATATTGCTCTTGTCAAAGAGGCCTGGGAGTCAAGACTCCATCTGGGAAACAAAACATTCCTCTTCTCTACATCCTGTTATTCTTCTGAAAGTATGGCCCTTCTTAGGAAAGGTCATGCAGTGAATCTCTACCTGTTTACTAACATTAATTGAGCTGAGTGCTACGCTGACCCAGCCACTTCCTTCTCTTTCAGGTTCTGAAGTTAAGTGATAACTTCCATCAATATTTACCTGCATTGTCCTTGATAATCCTGTGTTTTAACTTGCTTTTGTCATTCCAATTTAAAATTAGGACAAGTGGTAAAATTGAATCAAAATGCCAGTGGGCTGCTAGACAAGGGAAGGCCATGACAACTGCATGGTATCTTTTTTTTTTAAATTAATTATTTATTTATTTGAGAACAATAGACACAGAGAGAAAGACAGATAGAGGGAGAGAGAGAGAATGGGCGCGCCAGGGCTTCCAGCCTCTGCAAATGAACTCCAGACGCGTGCGCCCCCTTGTGCATCTGGCTAACGTGGGACCTGGGGAACCGAGCCTTGAACCGGGGTCCTTAGGCTTCACAGGCAAGCGCTTAACCGCTAAGCCATCTCTCCAGCCCCTGCATGGTATCTTTACCAGGTACAAGGTGCCTCCACAGCACACCGGAAGGGGACAAGAGAGTTTAAGTCCGTTGTTGTCATCTTATTGTCCCTGAAAGACAACCAGTATAATAGCTATTTCACACAGTGAGAAGACACTGTGCCAGCAAGCAGTACGGGTGTCAGACAGCACACATTTGCAATCTCAGGCATGGGTGGATTTCTTTCCAGTTTGGATTAAAGTCTAAAAAAGTAATGAATAAAGTGTAGAGTCAGAGAATGTCTAACAAAACAAAACCTAAGTTTCTGGTGCCATGTTTTTCTTGTGACTTGCTCAATTTTACCCTAAAAGTCAACTATTCATTTTCCATAATCAGAACGATGAAGACTGTTACTATGCAGTTGCTGCTGAGTGACTCAGTGCAGATACAAGACAGCACGCGTCTCCCCGTCCTCCTCAATGGCACAGTGCCCCATCAAAACAGTGTTTCTCACTGACCACCACCAGAGCACATGCCCACTGCCCTCAAACTTTCTCCCCACAGAGAAAACAAGTCTACAAAGCAACACAGGTTATGATCAAAGCTCTGGGTTGCCCACCAGAACCAAGTTATAAGACACTATTACTGAAGCTATCACATACTTTGCTTGACACTGAGAAACTAAAGTGGAGCTGAGCTGGAGGCCTCCTCCCCGCTGACTAGGGATCATAGTGCTGCAAAGTGTTATGCGCACTGCTGGGGCCAAAATGTCATGGGCCGTCTTCATAAGCAGAGGAATCAGCTACAAAACTAATCAGGTATGCGAGATGCGCCCACTTGTGCAATGGTGGCATGTTTTTTGTAGTGGTGACCAGTTGCTAAGTGGAGTTCATGCCTGCTACTGAAAACCTGATCAAAAGCTATGGCTGGGAAGGTCACAAGCAAGCCCTGTGGGTGATGCAACTACTGTTGTCTGGCTGCATGAATATAACAGCCCACCAAATGGCAATTCAAAATACATGTTTTTTTTTTTTTTTTTGGTTTTTCGAGGTAGGGTCTCACTCTAGCCCAGGCTGTCCTGGAATTGACTATGGAGTCTCAGGGTGGTCTCGAACTCACAGCAATCCTCCTGCCTCTGCCTCGCAAGTGCTGGGATTAAAGGCGTGCGCCACCACGCCTGGCCAAAATATATTTTTATATGTTGGTGCTGCTCTCACGTTTGACTAGAGTAGCTTCTCATTTCAGATGGTGGTGACTGCTGGAAAGACTCAAAACCCATCAAAATGCTGAGAAGTGTCAGTTTACTGTTCAGTAGTTTGTGAGCCGTCTCTAAACACCCTCTCATAGCTTAAGAACTATAGTGAAAGTGTGGCAAAAAGAACCTTAGAGCCAAAGCCTGCAGAGGAGTGCTTAGAAACTCTGTCTCCCAGACACAAAGCAAGCATTGTGTTTGTGACCTCACAGTAGCTGCCTTTGCTGCACGAGACTTTCGTAATGACGGGCCCATCATTATGTTGTCCAACATGATGGAAGAACTCTCCCCCACACCCCCCCAAAAAAACCCTAGAAAACAACATTAAATATCAAAAGTAATAGAAAGAAAAGAGGGCTCAATAGAGGGGGAGTGGAGACAAAGGAAGGTATTAAGAGGAGATTGTGTAAATTTTTTAATAGTTCTTTTTTATTTTTATTTCTTTCAAGGTAGTGTCTCACTCTAGTCCAGACTGATTCACTATGTACTCTCAGGGTGGCCTCAAACTCACAGGGATCCTTCCTCTTCTTGAGTGCTTGGATTAAATGCTTTTAATAGTTTTTCATTCCAATTTAAAAAGAAAATAAGATAGTCTAATATCTATGTTACCTTGAGTCTCTGAACCAGGATGCCTCTGGAAACAGTTTTTCCCATGATTGGTTCTATTATTTTAAAATAAACATAGGGGTGGAGACATGTATCTTAGCATGTAAAAATATAGACTTCCTGTTGAGGGTGTGATAGGATGGATTGAAAGTACTGCTAAATCTGGGTGCCTGTAACTGTGCTTTCAGAGAGAAGATACTTACAACATTGGCCCTACATTTTAATATATGTACATACCCTGAAATATATTTGTATGTATATTGTAATTAAAATACCTTAGTATACATACAAAGAAATATATAATTGTCAGAACTGAAACACTTTCTCTGTATTCATATCTCTGTGTATGTGTATGTTTAAATGGCCATGTGTAGAGAGCTACTTTAAAATTAGTATAAAGTTTGCAACACAAAGGCTAGCAATATCTTTATTTATTTATCATTATTTTTTAATCTTAAATTCAGATTCTTTTTTTTCATGTTTATTACCATTTTTATTATTATAAACAACATGTTTGCTGTGGGTATATCATGTGTTGGTACCTTCTTTGCCCTTGTCCCTTCCCCCATTCTATTAGGGATGTTCCTTAGCGGGTTTGCAGGTATTCCCCAAGGGGTTGTGGTTTTTGTGTTGTAGGAGCAGTAGTCAGTTAGTTTCAGTCAGGGCCCTTTTGAGGTATGATGGGGTGGCTCTCTCCTTAGGATCTGCATCTATCTGAAAAAGAGAAGCAGATTCTCCAATGGAGAGTAAGTTAGCACCAGAACAAATGAGATAACCCTTACTTTTTTAATAGAGAGTTTGATAGGTGTAGGCCCTCTTTTAGCCCATGATTGATGGTAGCTTGATATTGGACAGTGGGCTTATGTTTGGATATGGTTCTGACTTTTTTCCCAGCTCCAGCTATGGGTCTCAGTTAGCCGAATCAAGAGCAGTTGATCCCCCACCATGGCTGCGTGCCACTATTGCACTTGTGTGGGCATCACAACAGGTTATTTGCTGCTAAGTAGGTTGGACCATGAGTTGCTTGGACAGATATTGGTCATTTCCCCCAGTTGCCTGTGTAGCACCTTCTGGCACTAGACGCACTGACTGTCTGGGGACTGACTCCTGGCTTCTAGCCATGCCATTCCATTTTACGTGTCAGCTGCATATGGTGTCTTCAGCAATAGGGTCTTACCACTAATCTTTGGTGGGTCATCAAGTACTCTCACAGAAATCTGTCATTGTTTTAGAAAACCTTGTAGGTTTCTCTGATCAAAAGCTCTTTTTCAGTCTTTCACTCTGAGGAGGTGTCTATCTTTAGTGGTGAGATGCATTTCTTGAAGATAGCAGATAGAAGCATCCATTTTTTTGATCCACCCTGATAACTTGTGTCTTTTGATGGGTGACTTAAGACCATTGACGTTTAAGGTTATTACTATAAAGTTCAAATTAATCCCTGTCATAATGAGGTGTTTTATAGGGTTTGGTACTTTTTGGTGTTTTGTACTTTTTAAAGCCTGGTCTATTTTTGGTTATTGTGATCTTCTTCTTGTTAGCTCTTGAGATTGGTTGTTTCACTCTTCTGACTGGAGTACTCCCTGCCATGTTCTCTGTAGATTTGGCTTTGTGTTCATATAATCATAGAGTTGACTTTTTTTTTTCATGAAAAGTTGTCCTTTAACCATCTATTATGAGGGATATTTTGCTGGGTCAAGGAGCTTGGGTTTTAAACCATAGTGTTTAAGACTTTGATGTGTTCCATTTCAGGCCCTTCTGGCTTTCTGGATTTACACTGAGAAATCTGATGTAATTCTGATGGAATTGCCTTTGTATTTAGTGAGTTGTTTCTCTCTTGCTGCTTTAGCACTTTCTCTTGGTTTTCATTGGTAAAAGTTTTAACTATAATGTGCCTTGAAGAGTTTCTTCCTTATTCCTGTCTATTTTTTGTTCTATGGGCTTCTTGTATCTGGATTGGGCTCACTTTTGAGAGATTGGAAAATTTTTATTCAATGATTTTGTTGAATATATTGTCTATGCCTCTGGCCTGGATTTTATCTTCTTGAATGCCCATGATCTGGATGTTTGGTTATCTTAGGGTGTTGCAGAGTTCCCTCATATTCTGTTCACTTTGTTGTGTTTATTTATTTATTTTTTTTTCTTTTTGAACTTAGGAAACTTTTTGTTTCCCAATCAATTTCTTCTTTCTTTCTTGTCTTCCAGGTCAGAGGTTCTGTCTTCCACATAATAACTATTTTAGTGAAGGCTTCTAAAGAGGTTGTTAGCTCTATTTGGTTTTTGGTTTTTGTCATGCTGTTGTGTTATTTTACATCATGTCAATCTCTTTTTTGAGGTATGATTTCAGTTCATATTCTTATTTTCTTGATGCTTTCTGGGATTTATTCTTACATTTGAGCAATCTTCATTAAGCTTAATCAATCGGTTGGTGAGATCTTCCATTTCTTGTCTCACCTTCAATTCATTCATATCTTTTTTGAGGGTTCTAATCTTTTTTTCAATCAAGTTAAGCCCAGTTTCAAAAGCTGAAAGCTCTAGGAGATGATGATTATTGTTTTTGTTTTGTTTTTTTTTTTTTTTTTTTTTTTGAGGTAGGATCTCACTCTAGGCCAGGCTGACCTGGAATTCACTATGGAGTCTCAGGGTGGCCTCGAACTCACAGCAACCCTCTACCTCTGCCTTCCCAAGTGCTGGGATTAAAGGTGTGCACCACCACGCCCGGCTTGATTATTGGTTTTTTGATAGTTTGCATCCAGTTCAGTTCAGCAACTTTTTTGATCAGGGTCTCATTGGTTGTTTTGTTTTCATATTGGGGATTGAATTTCTATTGATTTATTGAAGGCTTCCATCCTGTGACTAGGCCTCCTTGGTGGAGACCTCTCAGTAATCTCACTTCCACTGGCTTTTTTTTCTTTTTCTTTGTGTGTGTGTGTGTGTGTGTGTGTGTGTGTGTGTGTGTGTGTGTATGTGTGTGTGTGTGTGTGTGTGTGTGTGTGTATGTGTGTGTGTGTGTGTGTGTGTGTGTGTGTGTGTGTGTGTGTTGTGGTCCAACCATCTCAGGGAGATACTTTATTCTATTGAGGCAGAAATAAGTTTATGTTCTTGTAGGATCTTCAGAGGGTGTTCTGTTCTAAATGAGAGCCTGATTGGTATACTGTTATACAATGGGATTATGACTATAGATATACAGATTGTGGAGATTGCAGGTACATCAGAGATACCTGGGGAACTGGGAGCTCTGGCCTTCTCTCTCCACTTGAATGTTCTCTTCAGCACATGGGGATCACTGGCTGGGGAACCAGGAGCCAGGAAGCTGGAAAGCCAGAGGCAAGAGGCCAGCTCCTACACTGGCCTGTGTAAGCTCTGACATGGGGAATAGGGATGTAAGTATCTAGGGGCCAGTGAAGATACCAGAGCAAAAGACCTGCTTCCACAGCCTACACAGAGGGACCATGTCTCCCCAAGGCAGCATCAGGGGTACTGGAACCAGGGAACTGAGGTGGAAGATTAACCAGGAGCTCTGGCCTACTCACTTGACATGACATGCACCCTCCAGAACAAGGAATGTGTAAATTGTGAGACCAAGGGCACTTCAGTCAGAAAGGTGGAGCAAGGAGCCTGCTAATGCACCAAGCTTTCAGGGTCCTAGTAGACCCAGACAGCCACGGGAGGGTGGGGGGGAGATCTACAGCAACCAGAGAACAGGGAGGAGCTGGGGAGGAGCTCTATCCAACTCACTCTGCACCCACACCTTCCAGTGCAAGGTATCCAAGAGTTCTATTTATTATTTTCAGTATGTATATTTGAGTAGTATCAAGTTGCTGTGTGTCTTACATACATATCAATAGACTTGCATATGTGTCTGCAAATGTGTGCACACTGTGCAGATACATGCATGTTGACTGCAGAGGAGAAAGTTAGATATCTTCCAAATAGCTCTATGCTGTTTCTTTGAGACTGAATCATCATTTTTGGTTAGACTGGCTGGCTAATGAGTCTCAGTGATTCTCCTCTCTCTGCACCCCATGGGACTGGACTGAAGTTGTGTATCAAGCATTCTTACCTGCTGGGCCACCACTCTAGCCCCAAGGCCAGCAATATTTATGGAGACCATTCAGTTCAGCTTTCTCAGTTTGAAGATGAACACATAAATGTCCAAAACCCAAAACTGATACTTGCAGGTCACTAGGTCTCTGGACTTGCAGCTTCATGCTTTGTCTAATACACCACCCTGTCATGCAGAACAAACATGCCACTTCTTTTCCCTATTTCTGTTAATTTTTATGGAATTGGTATGTTTATTATTACTTTTTAAAAATCTTGGATCCTAAAGTTAGGGTTCTTATAATGTTTTATTTTTTATTGGAAAGAGATGGAGAAAGAGAAAGAGGAAGATATAATGGGCACACCAAGCCCTCCAGGCACTGCAAATGAACTGCAGAAGCATATGCTACCTTCTGTACCTGGCTTAGGTCCTGGGGAATTGAATCAGGGTCCTCGGGCTTTGTAGGCAAGCATCTTAACTACTAAACAATCTCTCCAGCTGAGGATCCTAGAGCTTTAACCACTTATCTCCCCTAATTTTTCACAAAGCTTCTCCTACAACCCTGTCTGTCTGCCTCTTAACTGCCAATGATGAGATTAAACAGTTGTCTGGTGGTAGTATTTAAGGGTTGGACTAAGGTTGTTTCCTGTTTTTCTTTAAACAAGGTCATAGATGTATACCTTTTTGCATTAATGTCTAGGTAAGGACATGTAGCTTCCCAAAGTGGCTGTCACCATGCAGATTTCATCTTTCTTATTGCTGAGTGGCTTTATGTCCTCATCAATATCTATTCCAGGTACATGAGCAAGACTGTCTCTTGTCCCTCATCATTCCAAATACTATTTTTTTGTGAACATGTTTCAATGATCATTAAGCTTCTTGTGATATTATGCTTGAATATACTATTTTTTATTTATTTGAATTAATTTATTACTTAAATACTTCAATTATCTTCCTTTATAAGGAAACAGATCTCAGTATCATGAAACTATTTCTCTTGAAACTTTGAACAGATTAGTGACCTCTATTTTCAATAATTTATTGCATTGCTTCTAAATATAAGTGAGATTATTGAATGCTGATGTGTTTTGGTGCCAGTTTACAACTAATAATTACATACTGAAAGTTGTTGGTTTGCAGCACTAACCCAAGTTTTCTCTAATAGCCATTTAGTACAGACAATGCAATTAGATCACTATAGAAAAAAGGGTGGGGGTCCAATGGCCTTTCCTTTTGTCCCCAAACTTTTAAAATTTATTTTATATTGTATTTATTTATTTATTTGATGAAAGGTTAAACTCAAGATCCCCTTTTCCCCAACACCCCCTCTCTCCTTTCTGGTATTGTTGGTATTCAAGTCCCAAGTCATTTTTGCCAATTTCTCTTAATAAGAAGTAGTGATTAGAAGGCTGGAGAAATTGATCAGTGGTGGAACACACTTATTTGCGAAGCCCAAGTTTCATTCCCTAGTGCCCACTCACAAAGTGGAGCAAGTGCCTGTAGTTTGCAGCGACAGTAGGCCCTTGAGCACCAATACTTTCTCTTGCTTTGTCTGTCTCTTTCTCTGTCTTAAATAAATAAATAATGAAGCTCCTTTAAATAAAAAATGAAGTGTTAAACACAGAGACCTGGCACTGAAAATTGAAGTCTACATTCACTCTGGTCCAGCTGAACAAAGCATCCTTCCTAGGCACCAAATGTCTTCTCACTCTTTTATGCTAAAATCTCCAAGCATCACTAGCTGTATTGCTAAACGTTGGGGATCCAAGAAAGGATACTCTACAAAGAACACTCATGGAAATACATTCAATTATTGATTTTTCACATACTTATAGGAATTCAATATCATAAGAGGAAGGTGATAATCACTCATTTGTTCATTCAAATGCAAGTCCTGAAGGAAAAAAATAATAATAATAAATGTACTTAGGAAACACCAAAGGAAAATAGGATAATTAGAATGATTTTTTTTGTAGACATACAGATAAATAGAAAACCTCGAACCCACACAGGATCTTAGAGTCATCCCTCTGCAATGTAAGACCTCAGGATGGGAGAAATTCCTGAGTTGTTATCAAGCCTGGCTTGGTGAGGAAGCCCATTCACAATGGTGCTCCTTGATGCAAAGTCTTTGTATCCTTAGCACATGTCACCTCTATTATCATCATCACAGTGGGGCACTTTGGCACTCACACCACCCACAAGGAGCTGGGAAGGATGGAATGAATGGATGTCTCTAGGAGTCATTAGTATGTCTTGTGTACCTTTATTACTGTAACTCATATCTGACTGCAGGAGACCTCCGCCAGAGACTGGATCCTTTGGGATGCTGTCCTCAGAGGGGTGGGTCCAGCTGCCTCATAAGGGATATGCTAATTGGAGAAGTATTCTCTGGTCTCCTGACACCATTCAGCAGACAGAATAGTCCAGGCTGAAGTCAACCAGGAATCTGTTTATCTCCGTGATTACAGGCTGTGTGTGTAGAGAGTTCGCTGAGAGAGCAGAAGGCAGCTGCAGCCAAGGTGGGAACAACTCTGATGTCTCGGCCTCAAGGACGCAATTCTCACAGAGGCTTGGCACTTCATTCCTCTCTCTAAAGTTTAATTAGTCACTAATTATGAACAAGTCTCTTTTATAATGGATGCATTTGGCCAATGCTGTAATTATCTTTAGAAAACGTGCTCTCGTCTCAACCAGGTTCCAAATACCAACATATCAATGTCAGAAATAGCAGTCAAGCACAACCTGTCCCCAAACCCCAGCCCCTCAAAACATGATGGTTCATTAATAACTTAAAAGGGATGATGGCACCAGGCTATTTATAGGGCCCTGCCAGGCAGGTCTGCCAGTATTAAAGGAATTAACGTGGAAAAAAAATTGTCAACTGGAAAACATTAGTGTTTATCAACAGATCAATCAAACTTCAACGACTGCAAACTGTGCTTTTAGCTAAGCAAAACGTGTTGACAGTGACAGCTGCTTGCCCACAGTACTGGGGGACCCTAGGTGACCATGTGTACCCCAGAAGACACACTGTTCCCTTGATACTGGGGCTATGATCTCACTGTCTTGTATGGCTGTGCCCATGTGACTCTGCCACTCACACTCAGGGCACACGGGAAGGGCTGAGCAGATCCCAGTTGTGTTTTAGTGGGCTTTGAATGACAGTTGGCAAAGTCCCAAGCAAGCTAAAATAAACATCGGGGTTAGTGGCTCTAGGAATCAAATTCTAGTTTCTTGATGAAAAGAGGAATGTGATTTAAGGAGGTTTCTTCCCCCGCCCCCCCTTGGTTAGCTCGCCCTTGTAAAGCAGTGTTTGGCTCTCGTTGTTGTATATTTAGAGAAAGTTCTATTTTCATTTCTGGGCTACATAAGCGATGATGACATGGCTTCAGAACCTAAACAGAGCTGGAGAGCTCTGATTGGATAATGGTGATGTCATCCCTGTGCCTCTAAAGCTCAGGAAAAGCACCCGGGACTGACTGTTTTCCTGACTTTTCTTTCTTCTTTCCACTCTTTCTTCTTCCTCCTCTGCCTCCTTGTTCTTTTTTCCTCCAGAATATAAAATCACACTTTCACACTAGCCGTGCATCTGGAATTTGATATCCTAGCAACGTTATCACTGAAGGTGGCTGGTGACCACTCAACACAGACCTACCAGACGTGGTTTGATGGGGCCTCACTTCTCAGGGAGAGCATTTGTGCTGCATTTCACTGAACACTGCTGCTCTCTAATTGCTTGTTGATATTGCAAACCCTTCACCTGCTTCCTTTCTGTAACCCAGATTATTGTCACCTGTCATGTTTCGCTGCTTACCCAAAATCCTGACCAGAAATGCCTTACAGTGGCAGAGATGTGAACAGGGAGTGGTGATGGCACCTGGCTTCACACTTGCTATAGGCTCACTCATCCCTGGGATTCCTTATGCTTCTCTGTCACGGGGCCTTGCCTACATCGGCGTTTTGTTCTTTTCACCCATCTATTTCTCAGGCAGCAGGATAGGCAAAAGATGGTTTACTAGAGCTGAGCTGGGACACCTGGAGCCATGTGGGAGAGAATAGAAAGAGATCTCTCTGTCCTAAGTTACATGAGTTTGTGTGAGAACTGATGCAGAGTCTGTATTCAGCTCAAACAAAAAACAATAAAACACACATTTAGCTGTTCCAGTTGTGAACTCTAGATAAAACACCCCTAGTCTCAGGTTTGTCATCTGTGAAGTGGGATGAAAAAAAAATCTCACTGACAAACTGAGTATTTCACTCGCTGCTGTGTACAGAAAACATAATAAATGATAAAAGCCAAATGAGTCCTGCTCTAGCAGACTCAATTCTATATTTTATATGATGATTAACTTGGCTTTTATCACATATTATGTTTTCTACACACAGCAGGGTACAATAACTATGAAATGGAAACACAAAGAAAAAGAGAAATTCGAGAGCAGCTCGACTATTTCCAAGACAGGCCAATGATGCACAGGACTTCTCAAATCACCATTTCCTTCCTTATGTCCCTAGAGGTGGATTTTAATCAATTGTATGAAACATCATGCTAAAATTTGACAAGAAGTCAATGAATACAAAAGTTATTTAAAAATCAAAATCATAAACTAAATATAAATTTACAAGTATAACCGTGTCTCTCCTTCACTCAAAAGACTTTGAAGAGTTTGGAAGCAAATCTCCCCTCCAATATTTTCTTCCGGGAGTCCTAGCCAATAGTGAGAGTAGGGCTTGAGAGGAAGGTAAGCGGGGCGGGGGGGGGGGGGGCGGGAAGAGGGGTGTCACAAAGTGAACTCAAATGGAACTGGAACCATAGAATCCTATATCCTGGAAGACAGACTAAACAGTTGAACCCTCAACAAGACCTTAGGGGGAACACCTGAATCAAGGGGCCCTGGAGAGATGAAGCCTAACCTTAAATTTTTCCTCCTTCTTTTTCCCTCTTTTTTTTTCTTTTTTTTCTATTTTCTTTCTTTTTATTCTTTTTTCCCCCCTTGGTGCTGGCCTACAACTCCCAGTACCAGGATGCAGTTAACACCCACAATGAGCTGCTGATCAGAGAGACCTACAGATGCATGTACCCTCTTGTGCATCTGGCTAATGTGGGTCCTGGGAAATCAAACCAGGGTCCTTTGGCTTTGCAGGCAAATGCCTTAACCACTAAGCAATCCCTCCAGTCCTGAAGTAGACTTTTAATGAATCCAACATGGTTTGGAGAATTTCATAGAAGAGGGGGTGGAAAGATGTTAGAACCACAAGTTGAGACATTTTGCATAGAAACATTGTCTCTTCCTCATAACTAACAGTTGCCTCTACAATGCATGACCCACAATCCCCATGGGGATGACATGCATCCCCCATGAGGAGGGTCACTTTGGAGGAGGGGCAGGCATAAGGGAAAGGATGGTACCAATGTGTGCTGTTTATATACTGAGTATGTCCGTAACTAATAAAATGTAAAAGTAAAGTCATGGGGCTGGAGTGATGGCTCAGTGGGTAAAGCAGTTTCCAGAAAAGCCAAAGGACCCAAGTTTGATTCCCCAGGACCCACATAAAGTGAGAGGCACAAGATGGCACATGCATCTGGAGTTCATTTGCAGTGGATGGAGGCCCTAACATGCCCATTTCCCCTTCCCTCCATATATGTGTGTGTGTGTGTGTGTGTGTGTGTGTGTGTGTGTGTGTGTGTGTGTATTCTTCCCCATCTCCAATAAATAAATGAAAAAGCAAACATAAAGCTATGAAGAAATGTTTAGCAAACACTCTCCTGAATTTTGTGAAAAATTCAAAATATGATTGCCGTCATGATTTACCCAATTTAATCCCAACTTAATATCGAAAGAAATACTGAAGAAAATAGTAGTTCAAAACACAAATCGAGTTCAAGAAGTCCTAAGAGGAATGTCAAAATGCAGACTGTGATTGAATGTCAACAAGATAAAAATAATTATTTCAAAGGAATTTGAAAGAAGAGAGCTTATGTCTCAATGTAATTGTCAGTGTAAGTTTAATAAAAGGTATGAGGTAAACTTTGGGCCACAGAGGATAGTTTGAAAATGTTGAACCATGTGAGGGACATCCTGAAAAGAAGTGGAGGAGAGCCATCTTCAGAAAGTAGTAGGTGGGAGAAAGGAAGTCACATAAATGTGTGTGGGGGTGATTGAAAACCCTGAGTTGTGAATGAAACAAGAAAGAGAAGAAGATATTTGCCTTTTAACGTCACCTTGATTTGTACAGGAAAAAAGCCCTGTCAGTGAGCAACAGCAGCCTGTTCCACCGTTTTCTGCCCTTTGTGCAGTCTTTGGTACAGTATTCTTTTACCCTTCTTCTAGAGAACAAAATCTGTACATAGTTCCGTAAAACTTACCAGTTATTCATAATTTTAATACTGTGTCTTTCAATGTATTTGGAAGCTAAAAATTAAGGTTTGGGTATAATTTCTTCAGAATGAAATATGTTTTCCTTGTAACTATTTGTGCCAAATCCGTATGAAACAGGGTGCTAGAGGTTCAGAAAAGTCCTTGGATCCTAAACCTTTGGGTCATGTTTGCATTTAACCAAAGAATTGGGCAAACCAAACTGAGAAGAATAATTATTAAGTATTATATTTATTTAGGAAGTACAACACCAAGGGAAGGAAAATGGATACACACATGGTCTGAAAGCCCATGTGGTGAGCCTGGAAGAAATAGAAAAAGAGAGTAGAGCCAGGCATAGTGGCGCACGCCTTTCATCCCAGCACTCAGGAGACAGGTAGGAGGATTGCCGCAAGTTTAAGGCTACTCTAAGACTGCATAGTGCATTTCAGGTCAACCCAGACTACAGCAAGTCCCTACCTCAAAAAATTAAATACATAAATAAAGACAGAGAGAGTTAAAGAGGAAAGAAAAGAAGTTACAAAGAGCTCCTTCCATGTAGAGGGCAGGAGAAGGCAAACAGCGTATGTGGAATTGGGGGTCATAGAGTTCTCAGCTGGGCTGGGCTGAGATGAGGGGGGACTCACAAGTGATGAACGGGCTACCAAGAGAGGTTGCCCTCCTCTCATAAACATACTTATTACCATTACTCAGAGTAAATGTTAATTGGTCTGAGCGTGGGGCTGTCTCAAGAAGAGGCAAGCTATGATGCCAAGTTCTGGGAAGTAAACATGACCAACCACAGTATTAGGATTCCCAGGAGGGGCCCAAGTTGCTTCTGGAACAATGGATCTCCTTTAGGCAAGAGATAAGAAGTCAGATCATCCTTTGATCTTTAACAAGTATAGATTGCAAAGGGAAGACATTTCTGCCTTTATTTATTTCAGGGCCCCAGCCACCCTAACTGCCTAACAAAGCTTCCTGACTCCCTCTCATTTATATTGTTTTGATGTGAAAATTCTGATTCAATTTATTAGCTGTTGAGTATGTGTATGTCTATGTGGAAATCATGAGTGATTTTTTTCTCATTGTCACAACCAGGATCTTTATCATCATAATATCTTTGAATATTTACTTGGTTATCTTTTCTATTTTTTTGGATGTGTGTGTGTGTGTGTGTGTGTGTGTGTGTGTGTGTGTGTGTGTGGTGTCTGCACATGTGTATGCATGTTTGTATGTGGGTGAGTGCACAATGTGTGTGCTGGTGTATGCCGAGGCCATACTTCCAAGTCAGATGTCTTCATCAATCACCCTCCACCTTATTTTCTAAGACATGTTCTTTCACTAAACCTAGTACTCACCAACCTGGCTATTCTAGCTAGACAGTCCACAGGATTCTCTGTTACTACATTCCCAGCACTGGGATTACAGACACCACAGCCACACCCAGAATTTGCATGACTGCTCAGGTCCTGATGCTGTTACTTTCTTTAACTAGCTTCTTTTGGCAGGGGGCTCTCCCTAATACAAGGTGGCCTCTCCCAGTAAGGCAGAAAAGAAAACCCCAGCTAGGTATTGTAGATCACATCTGACAACCAGGGGGACCTTATATTGACTGTAATATGCCTACCCTCAGCCTGTCTTTTTGACCTTTGGAAATTTTTTGGTTCATTTTGAAATCTTCACTCTTTGGATCTGTTCTAGAACACATCTTTTGTTTTTTTTCTCCTTACATATTTTTTACACAGACCCTGTTACTGTTATTTTTTTTTCATTAGACCAATGAGATGTTTGCAAAGTTCATAGGTCATCATACCCCACTCCCAGGCAGATACTGCAAACTGCAGAAATAGTCAATGTCCCAAGAAAGCAACTGGTGACAAAATATGTGCCTGCCAAATAATCTTCCAGGTGATCACTCCTATCATGCTACACAAGTGACTTGGAATCTGTGACTTCATTTCAGAATTAACTAAATAATATTTGTCCTAACACATTAAATGCTTCAATAAAAAAAAAATGCCAGGCATGTGGTGCACACCTTTAATCCCAGCACTTGGGAGGCGGATTACCATGAGTTCGAGGCCAGCCTGAAACTACAAAGTGAATTCCAGGTCAGCATGGGCTAGAGCAAGACCCTACTACATCAGGAAAAAGTAAAAAATAAAAAAATAAATAACTAAAGAAATTGAGTCATGATCCTGGGAGTGAGATCCTCAAGTGATTTTTACTTCCTCAATGCCACAAGATTTACCCTGGCTGGACAAAGAAGGAACAATTTGTATTTTGAAATACCTAGAAATGGCAAAAGCTATTTTGTTTACAGAGCTTTGTGTCTGGCTTGTTACCAAAAAAGGCTCTTTGTGAGCTTATCTTTGAAAGTTTTAATTTTACTCATGACAAAATGCTTATAAATTCCTTCTTTTAAAAGCATCCTTCCTTCAATACCTATTTATTTTGTGACTAATGTGTGGCAGTTGCTGCTGGATTAGGGTAATGGTGGTAAACAAAGCAGATATGCTCTCTGTTTTGTTAATTGTGTGGAGAGAAGAAAATAGAGTCCACTGATGAAAGGCAGGGAGAGAGATCATGATGCACAGTGTTCAAGGAAGACCGAGAAAGCTGGCATTTCAACTTGCACAAGAAAGCTGAGGACTAACAGCTGGGAAGAGGTGAGGAAATGGTGTGCTCAGAAACCCAGAATCTGGGGAGAATTCAGCAAGTGTGTTAAAAGGAAGCTTTAGCTGTTTTGTCAGGATGAGTGAGGAAAAGAGAGGTTTGAGATGAATTTGTTCAGGAAAGCAAGGAATTTGTCAGCCATGCTATGTAGGCAAAATGCTATTTAAAGTAAAGAGGAAAATATCAAAGTTTTAAAAGGAGATAAGTACAATAATTAGACCAATACCTCAAAAATCAGTAGATGATGAGTGTGATGGAAAAATTGTTAATGACAACAGTAAGACTAGGGAAGAACCAGGTGAGTGGTATCTGTGGCTTTTGGAGGCATTGTGTAGTGGGGAATGCAATTACTTTTAAAACACATGAATATATCCACAATCAGACATGTCTGTTTATATACACCTATTCCAGAGAGATAGAATAGGGTAGTGAAAGAAGGGAGAATCAAATTTAGTAGACAGTTGACTGGTGGTCTCTTCTGTATAAAATTTCGTTACAGAGTTTTGGGTAATGGAAAAGTTGAGGTTACCATTTGTATTATCAGAAGTTGACATGTCTTTTGTCCATATAAGCAGGTGACATTTGGTAAGCAATCACTCTACACTCTATCAGGAGAGGTCAGGGTTGGATTAAAATGTGGGAGTGGTCATCATAAATATCTCATTTGATGGCATGATAGTAGGTGATTGAGGAGAAATGGCAAAACTAAAACATTCAGGTACACGATTGGTGGAATTATCATATATGGTTTCTTGGGGGGAAGAAGGAAGTAAAGAAATAGTACAAAAGTGGCCAGGGAAGCACAAAGGCATGTACAAGTATGTGGTTGTCTAAAATCAGACACACCAAGAGAATATTTTCAGAAACAAAACTGTCAGCTTCAGAGATTTCATTTAGTCATGAAAGGGCAAAAAGTTGCAGCTGGCACTGGCCACCTCTAGGGAGGGCACAGAGCTCAGGCCAGTCTGCAGTGCCGTGAGCCCCAGAGGGGTAATGTGTGCGCCAGCATAACCTAAGTTTCAAAGTCACACTGGAGGTGTTTCCCAAACACATCGTTGCTAATTCGTGGCAGACAGTAACTCTACATGTTGGGTCTGCACGTTAACTTTATGATAAAACTTCAGCTAACTGTTATTTCATTAAATGTTTCATGCACTCTTACTTGATCATTTCCTTGTGTGTCTAAATATATACTCCAAAAGGCTGAAGCTGACGTACTCCACAAACAAGCACACAGAAACCACTCAGTGAAGATGAAGGAAAAAGCTTGTTTCCAAAACAGGAAGAAAGATTTCTATTTATTTATTTTATTTTTCCATTTTTTCAGCTCATGAACTTCATTGATGCAGTTCAGCAGATAATTGTCTAAGTTTCAACAACCATCACATTGTGGTGTCACGTTATGAAGCTAGCCATATTCAAATGTGCAACATTTGTAAATTAAAGGAAATTTCATGCCCTTCTATCATCATCCTTGAAACATCAAATGTCTAAAAATGTTCACTTGTCCATGGAGCCTGGCCCAATGTCAGTTAATCTCCACCATTAAAAAAAAAAAAAAAAAAAAAACACATTTTAAGAAGTTGACATGCCTGGTCTAGGTAAGTTTGAAACATAAAAGCAATCAAATGCCCCCCAAACCACACATAAATGCACATGTAACAGATCACACATTCAGACGTGGCAGGCAACTTCTAATTAAAAAAAAAAATGTCAACAAGAAAGCTATGAAAAGCAATGCACATTGTCTGCATAAAGCATTCTTTTGTTGAGAAAATGACTATTAATGAGAACATGTTCATTCCTGGCATCAAGCTTCAAGAGACACAGGTCATAAATCTCTTTGATCTTGCTAAAGCAAGGATCTTACAAAGAAGCAAGTTCATTCATTAAAAAAAAAAAATTCATTTGATTGAAATGATTTCATTTGGTTACAAGTAATTTATCATGTTTTTCTTTCCCTTACTGGGGCTTGGTTTCTTTTCCATTCTGTCATGACAGTTAAATCTTTTGGAAGACTCTACTAGATATTACTTATTTGAAGGGGATCAGACAAAACTTCTAAAAGAAATGTATATGTGGGGGAGTAGAGTTTGGGGTTGAGACTAACAACAATGAGAATTCATACATTTTGAACAACAGAAACAATGTAGCTCACCCTGCAAGTATCCTCCGCTTATCTTGGACGAACCAATACTGCCCTCTCTTGCTGATTTACAGCTTCCCTTAGTTTCAGCTTTACTAATACAGCACTCTCTTCCCGCGCCCCCCCCCCCACCACTTTCTCCTACAAGGCGATGCCCAAAGCTGACAGCAGACTTTTTATAGGGCTCCCTTCCAAACAAATTTATTTACTTTCTTTTGTTGTTTCTGTTCCCTGTCTCCCTGGCAGTATCTGCTTCTGCTTCGGTAGGAAGTACTTGGCAGGAACAAGGAGAAGCCTCACTTCATCAGCAAAATCCCTCTGGAGCTGTAGAGAGGGTAGTCCTGCTGGAGAGTCACCACCTCTTTCCCGTAAGGGTGTCTCATTCCATTTCCAATATTCTGAGGATACATTTGCCCATCTCCACCCTGGCTGCCAGGTGACATTTGGAGTCTGTTATTAATCACCTCTGTCTGTCAGGGGCCTCCAAGTTCCTCAGTGAAACAATGAAGCCTGAGGTTGACTGTGGGAAGGGAGAATTGTCTGCAAGCCGTCTGATCCTCATACCCCAGAGAACTGGCCGGCACTCCTGCCTCTGACTGCTCTTTAGCGGTTTGTTGTTGTTGTTTTGGTATTGTTGTTTTTTCTAAAGTTTACAAAAATAATTTTGTTCATTATATTTTTATTTTTATTTATTTATTTATTTTTTTTTTTTTGAGATAGGGTCTCACTTTAGCCCAGGTTGACCTGGAACTCACTATGGAGTCTCAGGGTGGCCTTGAACTCACAGAGATCCTCCTACCTCTGCCTCCCGAGTGCTGGGATTAAAGGCGTGTGCCACCACGCCCGGCTTATATTTTTATTTTTATTTACATATTTCTACCTCTCTCTCTCTCTCTCATTGTGTGTGCGCACACACACACACACACACACACACACACACACACACACATGCCAGAGTCATATGCTCTACAAACATATGCACATCTGACTTTATTTGGGAACTGGGGAATTGAACCCCCTATCTGGCAGGCTTTGCAAGCATGAACCCTTAACTTCTGAGCTATCTCCTCAATCACAAGAATTCTGTTCTTGGTGTCTGAAAAATCCAGAGAAAATAGTAGATTTTCTAGCTAAAGTCACTGATGGATCTAGTTTTTCTTGCTGACCTCCTGTACTGTGGTTTACATGGAGACCTAAAGGCATTCTGGATCTACGAGGATTGTGCAAGGGCTACAATGGAGGTTGTTAGCTAGGTATGGAAGTTTTCCCTGACTACTCAGCCCAGCTGGAGGGGTGGAAATGGAAAGTCCAGAGACTGCCAGTCACTGGACTTACACTGCAGAAGTTTGATGTTTGCTTGATAGTTGTTGAGTTTGCATTGTTCTAGTCTCTCCTTGCTATGCCTTAAACCAGTTGAAAATGTTTACTCTGTGCCTTTATATTTTGCAAGTATATAACTTGTTTGATTTTCCAGAACTCACAGCTAAGAGATAATCTTAAATCTCAGATGAGTCTAGGGACTTTGGAATTATCTTAAGTTGGTAAAGACTGTGAGGACCTTTGAAATGGAACCAAATACAATTTACAATGTGTGATGGTTTTCAATCTATTGGGGGCCAGGGGTGGAATGTGGTAGTTTGAAGAGATACCCCCCAGTCTATCCAGTGTTTTATTAGTTTGTAGTTTGGATCTGCAGCTACCTGGCTGGAGGAGGTGTTACTGGGCAGATCTTAAGGTGTGGTAGTGGGTTTGAAATTCTAATCTAAAGATATGCAAAGTGCCTAGTTCCACTTAGGGTTCCTGAAGTGTGCTGAGCAGTGTGGGTTTTGGCTTGTGGTTCTCTCTCTCTCTCTCTCTCTTTCTCTTTCTTTGGATCTGTGAAAGCAGAGCCAGCTTCTTCTGCCATTATGGAATTTCCCTTAGATCTGTAAGCTTCGATAAATATACCTTCGTCCATAACTCTGCCTGGTCTGGAAGTTCATCTCAGGGGACCTGAAGCTGTCTGCTACATACCAATTCTGCCTTCACACAGTATAATATCTCCCAGTATTCTGTCCTCTCTTTTCCCTTACTGGGACCTACTTTTGAGAAAGCTCTCACATTGTCCATTCAACTGAGATAGTTTGCTTCTGACATTTTCAAAACGTAACTATCTTATCTCTAGGCATTTGGAACTTGTAAAAGAAGGAAACAATACACACGTTTCTTAAATGTTTGCTGAGTTGTGTTGCTTCACTCCATGCTACAGGCTTTAGAGTTAAGAATGGTCTAAAGTATGCTCAAGTCACCAGTGTCCTCTTTTGCCACTCAGTGGAAAGGAAGAATACTGGATTTGAAATCACTGGGTATTTATCCCAATCCCATTGTTCTGTAACTTGCCATGTGGGTGACCTTGGCCAAGTCACTTAACCTGTCTGAGTATAGTTTCCTGTGCTATAAAATGAAGGATATAATTCCTGCCTTATCTACTTCCCCATATCACTGTAAAGATCAAATGGGATTCTGTGTATGAAAGTTTTTTGAAAACTACAAAACACTACACAGCCATTGTCCTAAAGCTGAGTCCTGATGGGTCTCTGTGGTTTCTGAGCCATACATGTGCATGCTGGGTATGGCCCATCATTATTTCTAAATGTGGCTGTTCTACTGGCTTCAGAAGTTTTCACATGAAATACAGTCTGTATATTTGCTCCAAGCCTCTGCTCTATGTCCTCAAATAATGGGCCATTAAGTGTTATATTCCAAACCAGCAGAACCAGCATCTCTGACCTTGTGCCTGTGACCCACAGAAGTGCTATTGTGTCTCAGAGATAAACGTACCCCACCTGCAATGTGCTTAAAAGATATATTTAGTGCTTGGGCATTTCATTTGTCACTGAGCAATTTTACAGTGTCTGCTAGAAGCTAGATATTTTATGATCTATAATCAAAGGCTTTCACAGACACCTCTCCTTAATTTGGATTTGTGACAGTATTAAAAAATGGGACTTTCATCTTTGGATCCATTTCACTTACTTGGATGAAACAGTAATGTATGCTTTTAAGTGCAAGTCACTTAAAATTTTTAGATTGTGCTCAGTAACACAGGAACCCTTGACACAGACTTGCACTGTTGACTTAAGGAAAAGATATTCTATTTTTTGCCTCTTTGATCACTTTGGGATCTTCTTTGCAACGGACTGTTTTCACTCTTAGAGCTAATGTGCTAAGGGTCTCATAGGCAAGGGCTTAACAGGCTCTTCTTTTGTAATGGCATACAGTTTCTGTGACTGAAATAGGAATAGCAGGATGGAGATGGAACCTTAGACTGTTAGAACAGTCAAGAACTTCTAGAGTTATCTCTTTGTAGTGTTTTTTTTTTTCTTTTTTAACTTCACAAAAAGCTTACCCTCACACAGGGTTAGGAGAATATCAACTGTCATACTTTAATTCCTGGTAAAATAATAATGACAAACATTAATATATATTTAATTTTATATCTAAATATAAAGAGAAATCTTTTTTAAGACTAATATATTCATGTCTCCACATTTTCACAAATTCCTACAGGTAATTTGAGCCATACTTTGCTTTTTCCTATTGTATTAGACATTAGGGTAACAAAGTGTTCCATTCACAAAAATGTTTGCATGGTATACATCACAAAATTAAAAATAAATTAAAATAAACATAAAAGCTGGGCATGCTGGCACACGCCTTTAATCCCAGTACTCAGGAAGCAGAGGTAGGAGGATTGCCATGAGTTCGAGGCCACCCTGAGACTACATAGTGAATTCCAGGTCCTCCTGGGCCAGAGTGAGACCCTACCTCAAAAAAAAAATACACAAATAAAAATAAAGCAGAAAATTGAGTAATGTTCATCTCAAAACTGTCCATCTACCTCCTGACATTTTATGTCTTTTTTCTTTCACAAGCTCAAATGTTAACCTAGTGATGTAATTAATTCTCTGTGCATCTTCTTAGATTTTAGCACCGTGATGCATGCTCTAGATGTTGAAAGTGATTTTTAGAGATGCACTTCTTGCTTGGTGTCATTAAAAAGCTTACATAGTTTTTTTTTTTTTCATAATTTCTGTCTGTTGGCTCAGGCATCATTTTTCCAGGCTATGAGCCTGTACTCTAATGGCCCTGTAACCATGGAGAAGTTAGTCAGTTCTCACCAGGACCTTCCCACCCCCTTTGCACAGCTTGGAAGTATATTACACAGGAGTGCAGACACCAGGAGGTGAGGATCATATGAGCCATATTGGATGCTGTCTGATCCAGCTCAGAAAGTAAAATACATACCTAGGGAAATTGGCTCATGACGTCTTGGAGGGGCTTTAGTAGTCACCTGAAAAAAGGTTGTTTTTTTCTTTCAAGGTGGAAATACTTAATATATGAAGTCTGTACCATATTAGGACTTTAAGCCCAGATACAATATTTATCTGGCTTTATATTGGCCCTACTTTTTTATTAGAAAACATAGCAAATAGGGAAAGATTCCTGGAAGGGTAGGCGAAGCACTATGGCCCATGATATGTAGGGGATAGAACTGAAGAGCTGCTACTGATAAACCAGTGTGGGTTTTGTCAGAGAAGACATATACCTGTAGCCTTCACATAATGCCTCTTGAGAAAACTTTCAGCCACCAGCATTTGTGCTATTGTAGCTCCTTTCACCAGATCTTATGAAAAGCAATATCCTGGCCTGAACAAAGTCTACATGTGCTAAGAAATGCCAGTCATTTTCTCAACATTTCCATTCCTTCTTCTTAAAGGTGTCTATTGTGGTATATGAGTGGTCACATTCCTTCTCTTACTAATAATGGACAAATCTATTAAAGGAAATGTTTGGTTGAACGAAGCCGTAGAATCTGTTTTCAGACAGTTTTATTAGTACAGCATCCTAATCATCTGCCCACTCAGATGTTACCCCCTCCCCCTCTCTTGAGTCAGACCATGGCCAAGATGATGCTGAGCCACTGTCAACAGGGAGAAAGGAGTTTCTTCTCCTCCAATGGGAATCAAAGAACACAAAATTAAGATGGGATTTGATGTCCTCAAGCAGAATGCTGGGTGGGTCTATGAATGGATTGCTAGAGATGATTCTTAATGAATGCAAACAGGAGGCTAGTGGGGTCAGTGCCCTCCAATACACAGAATAGAAAGAGGAATAAATACGCTTCCATCAAAATCTCAATCATGTATAGGAAGAAGACCCTATAGCTTAGTGAACACTAGTGACCAAGGTGACACAGTACAAAAAGAGTCAAGTTGGACCTCTAAATCTGTCTGGCATAATCAATCCCCTCAACCATAACTTTTATTTACAACTATCCCAGATAGAAGCTCAAATACTGTATGAGACAGAGAAAGAGAAATACTATAGATTGAAGGGACACATGATTACACTCTAGCTATGGATATCAGCTACTTCAAACCTTGACTTTTCTGACTCTCCTTTCTTAATATGTGACATAAAGCAATGGCATTTAGTAATATAAAAGGTCCCTTCTAACCATATGATGGCACTGTATTGTCCCTGTAGTCAGAATGTAATAGGATGGTTGATAAGTAGTTGATTGAATGATAGAGAATAGAGATAATATGGGTAGATAGACAGGTAATAGATATGCTGGTAATAGATGGTAGATAAATAGATGATTAGTTAGATAGATGATAGGTATTTCGTGAATGGCTTGTTTTCAATACTATAAATTTAAGCACTTGTCCATTGAGCCTAAATAAAAATTCAGTTTTCGTTACCTAAATTCAGTATTTAACCCAACTGAAAGACAAAACTCAATAGGAATTTTCAAATAGAACATGTCTCAGATTCACTTATTTGTCCAAATTTTGCCCATGGAAAATGTCTACTGAGTGCCCATTCTAAGCAGTAGAACACCAAGTGTTACTGTAGGTGTGGTCTGAGGACCTATGCCCTGCAAACTCCTGGAAACACATAAAAGTGCATTCTCCCAGGCCTCAACAGACCTGTCAAGCCAGAATCTGCAGAATGTTTATCAAGAACTCCAAATGATTTACAACCACATTCAAGTTGGATAAGCCTTTAATCAGAAAACAAGATGCAGTCATAATCCCTGAAATGGGAAAAAAATAAAACTAAGAACAAATACTGTCATTTTTTATTTAGGTCATACTGAAGAATGATGATTTAGAAATTTATGAATGAATCATTAAGATATGATTTCATTATAACTTAGGCAATTGTGAACATTGAATTATTATTCCTCTGTCAGAGATCTGCGGAATGATTCTCTCATGGATTTCCAATAATTCTTCATTCATTATATTATTTTCTTGTGTCTTTGTGTCTCTTTGTGGTGTTTGTGTGTGTATGTGTATGTGTGTGTGTGTGTGTGTGTGTGTGTGTGTGTGTGTGTACACATATGCCATGGAACAAATATGGAGGCCAGAGGACAACTTTAGTGCATCAGTCTTCTCCTTTCATCTTCTTTGAGACATGATCTAGCTGTTGTGTAGCCTCTGGAGAAGCCAGTATAACTGGCCAGAGAGCTTCAGGATTCTCCTACCTCTGCCTCCCCTTAATGGAGAGATTACAGTTGCATGCATTGGTTTGTGCTTGGCTGTGCCTGGGTTCTGAGAAATTTAACTTGGTTTGGCAACCTTGAACACAGGGAACATTCACCACTGTGTCATCTCCCCAGACCATTCTTTTATTTTTATTTTTAATTCAGACTATTGAATACTTACTTGTGAAAAGTAACCACTGAAAAAAGGACTCTTAAGTAGCAAGTGTAGTGACCAAGGCAACATGAGCAGTAGAAAGAATGGACAGAAAAGATGGTGTTCTGTAGTAATTTTACTCCACATCTTGGTGTAGAGACTGCTTTGGCTCAGTAGCTATGACAATTTTGGAACAGAACAGTACAGTGACAGCCAGGTCTATAGCCATTGCTTGTAATGAACTCTCACTAGTAGATGGAGAAGGGGAGGGTCACAAGATCCTTACATGGGATTCCAGCTATTGTTCTCTTTTGCCCTCTCTCCTTAGCAACAAGTGACCTTGGGATATCCTAGATTATATAGGATGTAGAAGGCTAACTAATAGTGGGGCTCTATGATACTGCTTCCATGAAGTCACCATCCAGGGTGGAGCTTTGGGGTGATGCAACTGTCTTTGAGTCACCCATGCTCCTATTAGTAACCCAGTAAACTCGTTGGTTTACCAAAATTGGATTTTGGACCTTTGTTCTGTCATCTTAACCCAGTCTGCAGTGAATAGTAGTGTGTTTGTGTGTCTTCCCACAGATAAAGTTTCATGCAACAAATAGACAAGCTACAAAATTGGTAGCCATTGTAATGCCCAGCGATTAAATCTACCATTTCTTACTTTAACAATACTTTGTTCTGGTGTGTGTGTGTGTGTGTGTGTGTGTGTGTGTGTGTGTGTGATGGAGAATATTCTGGCTTTGTGCAATGAGGCTTTGGGTGGTTACGTATTCTGGAATGCAGCTGGTTAAATGAAATATTCATATTAGCTTTCAAAACACAGACTGGAAATGTCCCTGATGCCCACTGGGAAGTATCAAAGGAGTTAAATTATTGGGAAAAGCAGATTTTCCCTTCTTCTTTTCTCTGGTCTCTGCGCTTTCCAAATCAAGGTTCTCCTTTTCCCTTTTCTTCCCCTTTGGGAGCATTTTAAGAAGATAAATACAGATTTATCATTTTTAGTCCAAATGAATGTTTTCAAAATAAGTTGTGGTGCTGCCTCCTGGGCCAATGCACCCTGCATTCACTAGCAACATCTAGCCAAAACCTCCATCCTCATGGGCACCTTTGTGCTCTAATTGCCAAAAAGGAGAAGAAAAAACCCTCGCTTCAACTGTGGAGCACCTGAAGGGCAGGAAAGCAAAGACTATGCATGAAAACAGTAATATTTCTCAAAGACGAAACTCAATTTCCTGGAGCAATGATAGGTGAATGGATTTTACTACAGATAGTCTCTTTATCTTAGGCCTTAATGACATCCCAGCCCTGGACAGAACCATTTTCACAGGAGACCCCAGGTGACAATCTTAAGACCTGACTCTGACAAATAAATAGTATGGCTGTATGGCCTGCTTCCTAGACAGCTCCTGTTTTACCCCAGCTAGCACCACTCACATGAATGGCACTGAGACCTGCCCTTCCAGGCCTGTTCAGGACAGGGTGGCCTTTCTCAGCGTCAGTGTAGGACTTCCTCAGAATATCACTGACATTTTAGCCCTGCTTCTCACCCTTTCAGCTTAAATACAAGTAGCTCTCACTGGATGAAGTGATTTGAAATACTAATATGCATTTTTGCTTAAAAGTAACCAGAATTTACTTTCAGTTTTTGACCACGATTTTTTTTTCTTCTAGTTGCAGAGGTTTGGCATCATGACATGATACTATCATCTTCAAATGTGTTTGGGCCATGTCGTGGTCAGCTTCACATTGCTGGGATGAACTTCCAGACCAGACACAGTTATGGGAGGAAGGGAATTCACTGAAGCTGACAGATCCAGGAGAAGTTTCATGACAGAGGAAGCTGGCTCCATTTCACAGGCCCACTCAAAGAGAAAAACCACCAGCAACATAAGCAAGCAAACTCCAGAAACCCTAGGCAGAGCTCAAGCACTCTGCATACCTTTGACTGGAAACTCTAGATCCATCTCCAAACACCCCTTTGGATCCCACACTGGTACCGCCTCTAGCCAAGCAATTGGAGATCTAAATTTCTATTAAACTCCTGAATCTACTGGGGGACCCTCCTTCATACTGCCACGTTCTGCCCTTGGCCCCTAGTAGATTCATAACTATCTCACATTGCAAATCGTATCAGTCCAACTTCCATGGTCTTTACCAACTTACAATAGTTCTAAAATTCTAAGTCTCATCTGAGATTTTCTCGTAACTGTGAGTACTATAAAATCAAAACAAGTTCCATACTTTCTACATATAAAGTCACAGAGTAAACATTTCCATCTGCTTTAAGGCATAGCAAGGAGAGATTGGACCAATGCAAACACAATAACCATCAAGTAAAGATCTACAGTTCAAATCCAATATCATAACCAGTGACTGACTATCTCTATTATTTCTAACTCTGCCCCTCTGGCTGGGCTGAAGCCAGGGAAAACTCCCATCCTGAGCCAATAGGACTCTATGGTACCCATTGCACAGTCCTGGTATATCCAAAACAACTTCAGGTTTCCATGCAAACCACTACTCATCTTCCTGAATCTCTTGGGGGACATCCCTTCAAACTACCACAGGTGATATTCATAGCTATAATGTGTGGCCCACTGGCCAAGCTTGACCAAGCCTGTTGGGACATCAAAGAGAAAAAAACTACCTTGCAGAGTTTGGTTGTGGTATCTGGTTAATTTCAAAGTACAATTTAAATAGTCAAATGGCTAATGAATATAAAAGATGCAATTGATAAAGTATTTTTCAACTATCAAACTAAGGCCACAGTTTTGCAAACAGAATTTCTTTAGTAGTGTGAAGTTTTGTGTGGGAATTTTCTTTCTTTTTTTTTGTCACTGTAATTGTTTGTTTGTTTGTTTGTTTGTTTGTTTGTTTGTTTATTTTCCAGCAGGGTCTTACTCCAGCCCAGGCTTCCCTGGAATTCACCATGTAATCTCATGCTGACCTTGAATTCACAGTGATACTCCTACCTCAGCCTCCCAAGTGCTGGGATTAAACTTGTGTGCCAACACATATGGCTTATATGAAATGAATGTTATTGTTTGTAGGATTCTGTAGCTATCTATCAGCACAGATGAAGTTGATTATCAAAGATTCTATTCTCCTCTATTATTCTGAATAGACACTCTGATTTATTCTGTAATTGTATTCTTTGTATCCCTGTATAGATTGTTTTGATATAAAATATTTCATTGATGTGGATAAAATCATTACACCTGCAATGACTACTGATAATAGTTGCTCATTGATTTTTTTTGCTGAATAATAAGCAAATGAATGAATGAGTAAAGGATTCTGTGAGATATTGTGCTGTGTATAGAAACAGGACTTTTCTGATGGAAACGTAAGACATTGCTTCGCTCACTGAGTTTAACATCTACTTGTTGGTTTTTAAATCAATGGGTGAATGTCTTTGTCTTTAGCAAACTCCAAAATGTTGGGTAGAGATAACATTGCAGAAGTCATAGTAAGGCTAACTGGTCAGTATGCCCACCCCTACCAAAATTTGATTGCTACTGGGTAGATATGTAAATTTTATTGCAAGACATCCTAATTTACACATATTTGATTCTTTGCATATGTTTATAATTGTTTGGTGTACATGCATTTGTTTCATGTGTATATGTATGTATGTGAGTTCTCATGTTGAATAGCCACGCATGTTGAAGCCAAGGGTTGACATCAGGTGTTTTCTTAATCATATATCACCATATTTACTGAGACAAGTTCTCTCACTGCACCCAGAGTTCACTGATACTGCTAGTGTGGCTAGCCAGCTTGCCCCAGGAATCTGCATGTCTTTACCTTCCCAATACTGGGATTACAGGCATGTGTGGCCTTTCACAGCATTTGCATGGCTCATGGGGCTCCCAATTCAGGTCCTTATGCTTGTGCCACAAGCACTCTTGCAAATGGAGCCATCACCCAGCCCACACATTACACTCTTAGTTGCTGAGGAATAGTCATTAAGAGACCTAAGATTTTTATTTTGCTGTATTGTTTACCAACCTATGGATATTATTAGAAACTTACTATTTTTAAGATAAAAGAAGACACTAGTTTTGAGGTGAAGCATCTCTCTGAAATCACACCTCTCTGCAGAGTTCTGAAGGCAGATCATATTTCACCACCTATCCTTGCTTTGATTTAGGGCACATTAGAGAAAATTCAGTGGAAATCTATACTGGATACAACAATCTCTTCAGGCCAACTTAGAGCCTGTGTAATCAATTAGCAGAGAAAAGCTGCTCGGAAGCCATGTCTAGGTCAAGGAGAATGGAAGCATTCCTGGTTAGAATTCTCCTTAAGCTGTATAATCAACAGTCCCACAAGTGTGGACAATTCTGCATCCCTACATGAAGCAGCAATATTAGGGAATCTCATGGAGACTTCTCCCTCCCCATTACTCTAAACCCATTCTAAGCCCACCCTCCATCCAGCTCCCAAGGCTGTGATCCACTGGAGAAAGTACCAAAATGCTCTGATTGCTTCAAACAGTGACATTGCAGATGCTATGTTCTTGGGACAATATAAGAAGTATCCCAGGGGCTGGAGAGATGGCTTAGCTGTTAAGTGCTTGTCTGTGATGCCTAAGGACCCCAGTTCAAGACTCAATTCCCCAGGACCCACAAAAGCCAGATGCACAAGGGAGTGCATGCATTTGGAGTTCCTTTGCAGTCACTGAAGGGCCTGGTGCACCCATTCTCTCTCTCTCTCTCTTTCTCTGTCTGTCACTCTTAAATAAATACATAAAAATAAACAAAAAATTCTTACAAAGTATCCCAACATGCTGAGTACTGATGCACACAGAACTACAAGATAGGAGTGTGTGTGGTGTGTAGTGTGGGTTGCATGTGGGATGTGGGAGCCATGCATGTACAGTAGGTGCAGTTTTTTTATGGTTTATGTATGGAAGAATGCCTGTGTGTGAAATGTATATATATTTGCTTGTGTATGTGGTGCATACATGGATAGAGTATATGGTGTGTGACAGGTGTGTATGTGTGCTATGTATGGTGTGTGGGTTTGTGTGTACGGTATGTATTGTATATGATGTTTGTATGGTTATGTATTTGTGAATCCATGTGTGTGGTACATGTATGTGTGTCTAGTGTATGTGTGTATATCACTGTGTGTAGTGCTGTATCTGTATAATGCTTATGTGCATCTACATGTGTTTGTTGTGTGTAGTGTGCATGACATGTGTGTGAGGTATGTTTATGCATACTCATGTATATGTGTACTATGTGGTATAGCTATGATTATGGATGTGTGCGATATGTGTATGTATCATAAAATGGATGGTATGTATGAATGTGCATGTGGGTGGGGTTTATATATATATGGGTATGTATGTACATGAATGTGTGCATGTGTGTGGCATTTATATGTGTGTGTGTTTGTGTATGTGGTGTGTGTGCATGTATGCATATGTGTGTAGGTGTGTATTGCAGTTTGCTTCTGCAAGCATGTGCCTCCGTAGTAGTGATGGCTACTGATGGTTAAGGGCCTGTCTCACTGCCCATCATGAATAAAACAGCAGGGCATCTGTGATACTCTGAGACATAAATCTCAAAACAATGAGAATTTTTGGGTTTCCCATTGCTCAGAAAGAACCATATATACTTCTCATATGTTTTATTTATCTGTCTGAGTGTTGCCTTGTGCCTTTTTTTCTATTCCCTTTTCTTTTGAGGGCACTGACCCCTCTATTTCATAAAAACATGAAGAATGAGCATAGAGATTAAAAATAATATTAATTCAACAGTAGGCCCTTCCCTTCCTCTCCATCATTGGTGAAAGTTTAATGACTTTTGAAACTTGACTGGATCCCTCCCTTCTGGGAGTGTGTTAGTAACTTACCTTTTTATTTCTCCATTTCAACAAATTTTGTCTTTGCTAAGGGAATATTACCTAAGAATACTCCAAAGCCATTTCATTCCATTTCACAAAGGGATGATTAGGAGGGCTTTGAGAGAACTCCTCTCCAGTGTGCCTGGCCTCTGTGGTCCTTCATAGATGTATGTCAGATCCATGGAGTATCATGTGTTTCCCTAAGGCTAACATTCCGGGTACCATAAACACTTAACCTCACCATAACTCACTATTTCTCCCTGTTGCCATCAGATCTCTGGAAATTCTAATAATTTTACCATCTATTGACCAAATACCTGAAAGCTATTCTTATAAATTATGACCCCAAAGGAGAAAGTTTTGTTCTCTCTGTTGCTTTTGCACCATTGAGCCTTGTAGTCCAGTGTTTGTATTTACAAGGCCCAAGGCAAGTCTTTTAGCCATCTTAACTTGTTTCTTCCTATGTAAAATGTATTAATAATTGATGATATGTGTAGTTGTTGAGATGATTTTATTAGTGTCTGCATCCTGAAAGACCCTGGATATACCACCAAGCCTGACATGTAATGGACACACTCATGACTAGCTTCTTTTCCTTCCTGAAGCCTCACTACATTTCCACCATAATACCAAGCATGACAAGCCACATAAATCTTGGAAATTCTTTGGAATTAGTGGAAAAGCATTAATTTTTCTCACATGTGACTAATGATGCCTCTTGAACCACAGTTTGACTCTGAGCTCCTTTTGGAGTGCTCTCTTTCCTTGTCCATTATGACAGAAGCTCATATCACAGCATCTGTCACACACTACAGAGGGACACATTTGGCAGTCACTTTTCCCCTCATTCATTTAATGCTACCCATTAAAGTGCAACCATAACCCAAGAAGCCAGACTACAGATGAAGGGATTGAGCCAACTGAAGTTTAAAGAAAAGGAAATAAAGTAAAATCCACTTTGAACATCATCTGCTGGATGTGAGATATGGTTTCTGCCATCGCAAGGTGCAGATTGTGGTTCATTACACCTATCATGTGTCCCCGACATGTAATTTTACTTCCAGAATTACAGAACAGACTGTGAAGTACCATGGGATTACTGTAACTAGGTCATAAGGCACGGACCCCAAGGATGGTTTTGCAGATACAAAAGAGCAAATGGAGGTGTCTGTTCATGGTATATTAAGCCCATCTTATCTGGAAGACATTTGCAAGTCTACCATTTTGTTGAGAAAGAGTTTTACTTGTCTTCCTTAGTCTTTAAAGTACCTCCAGCCCCTCTGTGAGTCTCTACTCCACAGAAAGGTGCAATTGAAGCAATGATTTAGAAGGATGCTCTGCCACCCGAGGCACACGAGTTATCAAATTGGGCAGAGGGAGGAGGAGGTAACCACACCTGCCAGCTGCAAGCTGCAAGAAGGATCAGCTACCATCTCCAGCCTCTGACTCTTCCTTGGGCTGTTGTCGAGGTACTCCAGTGACACCTGACTCTCCTGCCCCTAGCTTTTCCCAAGCAGCACCCCCTTAGCACTCATTCAGATGGTAAAGCAAGTCTAACTTATCAAGCAGGAAAGGGAACAAGGCACCACAATCCAGGCTTGGAATCATAAATACATTTTGAGATGACATTCTCGAGGACACAGGGCTCACACTGCTAAGTCAAAACCAAGCAGCTCCAAATGGCCACAGCTGTGGAGGAGATAGTATCAGGACCTGTGGTATATGAAAGAGAACAAAATAACATAGGCCAAGTCCAGACCAGAGGAAAATCCCAGAGGCCAGCAATGAGTTGCGCTTTTTGAAATATCTACCAGAGAATTTGGAATAAGGAAAGAACTAAGCTGGTTCAAGCATTCTGGTGTAGGGACAGGTTGTTTTATTTCTGCATTTGAAATCCATTTCCTTTCAAGGCATTTCCTTTTGCTCATAAGTCCTATTTTACTGAGACTGCATAAATAAAACCACTTTGCAAACTCTTACCACAGTCATCTTGGGGGCGTATGTAATAGGCAAGGGCAGGGTTGGTAAAACTGTTTTTCATACATTTTTATCTACTTGGTAAGCCTGCATTTAAATGTCAACCAGTAGCAAAGCCAAGGATAAATTCACAAACATGCCTGAGTTCAAACACTTTAGTCTATACAGTGAGCATGTATGTGTGCATGCACGTGCGTGTACACACACACACACACACACACACACACACACACACACACCAAACATGCCAATCTATAACTAGGACATCTGAATCCATTAAGACAGAGGTGGGCCCATGGTTTAAGAGAGTAAATAATTGGTTTCTGTCCTGTGACATGTTTTAATTAAAGATAGCAATGCAATCTACAATATATCTGGAAATTATTAGAAACCTGTTTTTCTAGAGTCAAAAAGGATCGATAGCTTTTTGTCTCTGTGGCATAAAACATCCCAGGTTATTTTGTCCCTGTTCATCCCAGCAAGTCACAGACACAGTAAACACTGTGATGGTGAGGGCCAAGTCATATTTTGAGAGTAAACCAGGGCATTTGGAAATTAGCTAAAGTGTTTACTCGTTTTTTTTTTTTTTTTTTTTTTTGAGATATCAGTCAGAATGCTTTAACAGCAGGAATGCCGGGAAAGTGGCTGGTGAATGACTCAGGAAGAGAATCTTCCAAGAGCTTTTAGGTGAAACTAGGCAGGGTTTATCCTCACCTCTGTCTCTTCTCCCCTCCTCCACTCCTCTCCTCTTCTCTCTTCCAAGTACAAGGGATGGGGTTTACAGGCCTGCGCCCCTGTGCTTGCGAGAGCACAGGACTCCATCCTGAGCCCTTACATAACTTCTCATCACATTAAGACTTTCAAGCTCTGTGTTATGTTTCTTTCCACAAAATAGGCTTTCAAAGTGTGCTAATTCTCAGGAAGTTTAAAGGAATAGACCATTTTAAAACCTTCATAGAAAAAAAAACAGTGCTGCTTTTATGTAAAATGCTAAGAGGTCACCTCAGGCAGAGACGGAAGTCGTCTTTGCACATGTCACAATGAGCCTTCCGTGCTTGCTTTCCCGCTGAACTGTAACCACTCTGTAGCTTTCCAACACAGCATCCGGAAGTGTGGACACTGACAGAATGACCCTCCCATCAGTTTCTGTACGATATTACGCCAATTCATGGTAGTATTGACGACGGAAATGAATTTCAATCGTTTTTTTTTTTTTCCATGTAGTTATTTTGATAATACTGGGATCTACTAAAATGCACAAAATTAACAATTAAAGGGGGTTAATCAGACACTTAAGTCTTGTTCTATTTTGCGCAATTCGGCAGTAATGCATCTGCTGTAATGGGACTTTTATTTCTCCTTGGGAAAAAGGGGGAGATGTTTTTGTTTTGGAAACAAAGCCTCTAGGATTTGCAGTCCGCCGTGCAATCTCCGCATGCGCACGCGCGAGTGTGTGTGTGTGTGTGTGTGTGTGTGTGTGTGTGTGTGTGAGCGCGCGTGCGTGTGTGTGTGTGTCTCCCGAGTGTGCTGGCGGTCCCACGGGGAGCAACTGCTTGTCCGGTTTTCTCCTTTTGCAACAGCGCCACCTTTGGGCTTCTTAAGGGAAAGTTTCTTTTTCTTGGCTAAAGGATATGAAAAAAATCACCACAAGCCCAGCTATGCACTCCATTCTCAACCTTTTGTTCAGGGAAACTGAAAACTAAAATTATGTGTCTCACAAGAGAGACTTGATATAAATGGGAGTCATTGAAGGAGGCAAGGATGATATAGATAAAAAGGAAAGAGAGAGAGAAGCAGGAAGAAGGAGTAAGTGGGAAGTCTTCCGTTTCTGAAAGACGGAAGGTGCAGAGGCCCATGGGATGTCCTTGATGACAGAACTGTGCCCTCAGAATGCTACAGAACTCTGTAGGATTGCCTGGCTGGACTCAGGAATGGAGCTGCAGACATATCCCCACTGTACATTATTGAGGGGATGGTCTAACAGAGTCGCTAAATTTCACCTACAGCATGCACATCCTTTCATATACAATGTATACACGAGCTGGCCAGGTTCTCAGTTACTCAAGTTCACTACATGGTGTCAACTTCAACTCCCTGAAATATACCATGACTAACCAGAGATGGGGGAAGAGTGTATAGAAATTTTCTAGATTTTTGCTGTCTACTAAATGTGGGATTCAGTTAGAAAGAGAGAATGAGAGAAAACCTGTGTGCAAGGGCCTCTTGCCACTGCAAACAAACTCGACACATGCACTACATTGTGAGCCAGACTTTACATGGATAATGGGGAGCTGAACCCAGGACAGGAGACTTTGTAAGCAAGCACCTTTAATCATTGAGCCACCTCCTCAGCCCAGAAATTTGACAAAAATTTATCTAGGGCCATTGGTTTGGGTCTGTGTTTGTGCTGCTAAGAATAGAACACAGGGCTTTACATCCTCATCAAGATTTCTATCACTAGGGTGGAGAGATGGATTAGCAGTTAAGGTGTTTGCCTGTGAAGCATAAGAACCCAAGTTTGATTCCCAAGTACCCACATGCTGCCAGATGCACAGGGTAGTGCATGCGTCTGAAGTTTGTTTGCAGTAGCTAGAGGTCTTGACATGCCCCCTCCCTCTTTCTCTCTCTTAGTGTCTCTTAAATAAATAAGTAGATAGATAAATAAATAAATAATAAAGATTTCTGTCACTAAGCTACAATTCTAGTCACATTTGCCTATGTTAATATGAAGAAAAGTTCTGTGCTCCATAGAAATGCAGAACTTATAAATATAATATATAAACACCTATAAATTTAGAACAAAAATAACAATGAACCTACCAAACTCCGTTCTAAATATTTATTATTATGCCATATATTAATCTTACTCTCTCTTTGGGTAAGAACAGCTTCTCTTTCAGATGGTGGTAACCACTAGGGAACCTCAAAATTCTTTAAAATGCTAAGAAGTGGCAGTGGCACCGGGCATGGTGGCGCATGCCTTTAATCCCAGCACTCAGGAGGCAGAGGTAGGAGGATCACCATGAGCTTGAGGCCACTCTGAGACTCCATAGTGAATTCCAGGTCAGCCTGGAACAGAGTGAGACCCTACCTCAAAACAAAACAAAACCAAAAGAAGTGACAGTGGTGTGTTCAGCACTAAATGAGAAATGTCAACAGTACCTTTTAAGGCCCAGGGACCACTGTGGAAGAGGTAACACAAAGAATGTAAGAGCCAAAGGCAGGGGAGGAGTGCTTTGCAATACTATCTTCCAGACAGTTTGGCTGTGGCATTCATGACCTGACAGTAGCTAACACTACTATAAAAGACTTGCATAATAGGGGAAAAAAGATGATATCAAAATAGAAGAGAAACTAGTTGGAAAGTAGAAGTGATTCAAGTCCCAAAGAACCTTCTTCAGTGAGTGGCTCCTCCACTCCATTCTCTGGTCATGGAAAAATTAATCTTTCTCCACCTTCATGCTGCAGTCATTGCAGGCCCATGTCCAAGTCCCCTTATTTCTTTCTTTTTTTTAAAAATAATTTTATTTATTTATTTATTTGAGAGAGATTGTGGTGGTTGGGAGAGTATGAGTGCACCAGAGCCTATAGCAATTACAAATGAACTCCAGAGTCATGGGCCACATTGTGCATCCAGCTTTACATGGGTACTGGGAACTTGAAAAGGGGTCCTTGGGCTTTGTCAGCAAGCGCCTTGCCTGCTATGCCATCTTTCCAGCCCCTTTTTAATTTTTTTTAAAAAAATGTTTATTCAGTAATTTATTGATAAGAAGTCCCCCTCACTAAGAAGCTCATGTGTGCCTTGTTCATTACCCACAGGATTTGCCATGACACTCATCCTCAGGGACACTCTGAGCATCTTCCCCTTCACGTCCTCCTATAATCCTCAGCCTAGTATAGGACATGACATTTTTAAAAGTATTTAATGCATGAGTGATATAACCCCATTCATGAACACTCACTTTCTGTTAGAATTCTTTGTGTGCACATGTAAACATATATGATATGCTCAACTCCACAGCTGGGTATTAAGTTGGTGTGTGTGTGTGTGTGTGTGTGTACAGTATATACCTGTTTGCATTTTCTGGTGACAATTATGATACTGTGTTGAGTACATGAAGTGTTGAATTAAAACACAAAAACTATTGGGCTGGAGATCTGGCTTAGCAGTTAAGGTGTTTGTCTCCAAAGCCAAAGGACTCAGGTTCAACTCTCCAGAACCCACGTAAACCAGATTCACAAGGGGACACATGTATCTGGAGTTCATTTGCCATGGCCGGAGGTCCTGGTATGACCATTCTCTATCTGTCTTTTTCTCTTTCTTTCAAATAAATAAATAAAAATATACTAAAAAATAAATAAAAACATATTGAGTTGACAATAAAAAGCATCCCATTTTGTGCATCTAGATAAGCAGCTACATGCCTTTGACTGGCTGTTTGTGTGTGTGTATGTGTGTGTGTGTGTGTGTGTCTGTCCGTCTTTTTTCATACTGTGAAAGCTAATGAACCTGGCCTGTAGAAAAGCAAGTACTGGTACCTAGCTTCCTTGCTGTGTAATATTTTATAAGTTTTTAATGCAAAAATGAGTGATATCTTAAAATATATTTATCTTTATTCCCCTTAGCTATGTTTCTATGTCTTATGCTCATTTTAAGCATCTGTAAATCTTATATAAGTAAAACTGAAAAGAGACATCAGCTTATTTTGATGCATAATTTTTCACATGCCCCATTTCACTGTAAGAAAACCAAGCTTTGAGAATTTCTAAAACACCTAAAAATTATCTAGGCCAGGGATAAATCCTATATATCCTTATACCTCTACTGTGTGTGTTCCCATTTTATTACTTTTTAAAATTTTGATGGAAAAATAATGGATACTTCAAAGTCATTATTTTATACACTATACATTTAGAAGCATGCCATGGTTCCATTCCTAACAAAATATTCTTTCTTTAGGTACTGAAAAATGAATTATTTTTATGTTTGTCTAGTATGTGTTAGGCCTAAAGTTCAATCCACGGAACCACAATGAAGGAATCAAGGAAGGAAGGAAGAAAGGAAGGAAGGGAGGGAGGGAGGGAGGGAGGGAGGGAGGGAGGGAGGGAGGGAGGGAGGGAGGGAGGGAGGGAGGGAGGGAGGGGCAATGCTTTGTAAACTGATAGCACCTAATAACTTTTTGCTGTGCTACAAAAGAGGGCATATACTGTGACTTTCTTTACTAGAAGTTGTGAGAAGCTGGCTGCATGTTCGAAGTCACAGTTGATCTCTATGAGACAAATGCTTTGTTAGGCAGAGCATGCCTACTCTCCATGTCTTGGGCTCAGATGCAAAAACTGGGCCATTTGTTGACAGGAGAAACAGAGCCAACAAACATCCATTTCCTCATAGAGAATAGTATGTCTCAAAGCAAAGGTTTCTTTTTAAAGAAACGGGTTGTCTTCTGTAATTGAAACATGCCATATTTGGCTTCGTGTTCTATTTCTTCACTGGATTCAGCCTTGCATGGCTCCTCAAGTAACATAACACTGAAGCAAGTGGGCAGTTCTTGTGTGTCTGAGGAATCATGGTACTCAGCCCTTTGCCAGGATGCTTTCAAACACCCTGTACTTGGGTTAAAGGGTGATAGAGACAGTTTAATATCATCTGAGGCTGAGTCAGGATTCAAGATCAATGCAGTTTATGTCAGAGATGGGCTGGCTCCCTACTGTTCATTCCTCAGGATGGAAAAAATGCAATTGTTCATTTGTGTGGTTTCATTTCCTTCCATGGGCCTTTGGACTATGCAGTGTACTTATATATATTATCATCCGTTTTCATATCAAAGTAACAGAAAACAGATCTAAATTTGAAGCACAGATCAGTACTCAAACCTGTATACTGTGATTTTTTTTTTGTATATTTATTGAGAAGCTCCTGCATTCTATATTATAGGTTGTGAGAAGTTGGCTACATGTCCAAAGTCACAGAGATTTCATACATTCCTTGGGGTTCTCCAGATGCAGAAAAAAAAATGTGTGTTCACACCTGCACACATATATTTACTGTAAGAAAATGACTCATATGGTTAAGAAGGTTAAGAAGTTCCAAATTACACAATTGGCACACTGGAGACCAACAGGAGCCAACAATGTAAATTCCAGTCTGGAATCTGGCAGGATCAACACCCAGGAGCTGATTTTTCATTCCAAGTCCAAAGACAGGTGAAGAATGGAAACTGGCTCAAGAAAGAAGAATTGCTTTCATTCAACCTTCTTAGTCTACCACATCTTCAACTGATGGGACTAGAAAAGATCATCTACTGCACTCTTTTTATGGATTTAGAAGAAATATCATCCTTAAATAATCTTACAACCAGACCTGGAATAAGGTTTGAACAACAGGCTGACATCCCTTCCCATGTCTCAGTCAAGCTGTCTCATAAAATTATTCATCAAATAGGAATGGATCAAGACTATGCTAACTCTTTAGTGCAAACATATGTCTGCATTTTCTCAATGTATACGAATGCATGGCTGCATTTACTCGATGCACCCACTTGTTTATCTCAGTGTGCTAATAAACCAAAAAGCCATTAGGCAGTTAACACTTATTTAGTGTTAGGTGACTATCCTTCTACTGACTCTGAGCCATATATGAACTCATTTATTTCTTGGGAAAATCTTACAGTTATTGCTAAATAGTTAAAATAACTAAGTTCAAGACAGGTAAAGTCACAAAACTTACATTCCACTTGATCAGAATAGAGCACAAATTTTTTACACTAAAATTCTTTATTCTTTTTTAAATATTTTGGTTATTTATTTACTTATTTGAAAGAGAGAGAGAGACAAAGGGCACACCAGGCCTTCAGTCACTGCTAACAAACTCCAGATTGTGCAGGTTTTGGGAACTCTAACCTGGGTCCTTAGGCTTTACAGGCAGGTGCCTTAAATGTCTCCAGCCCAGATTCTTTTCTGAGGTACGGTCTCACTCTAGCTCAGGCAGACCTGGAATTTACTATGTAGTATCAGGGTGGTCTTGCACTCATGACAGTCCTCCTACCTCTGCCTCCTGAGTGCTGGGATTAAAGGTGTGTGCCACCACACCAAGCTAAGATTCTTTATTCTTTATGGTTCACAGCACACTTAAAAAAAATATGATACTGAAAATCTTCCTTGTTTGTGGGATCTGAACACATCAGCATCATATTCTTGTTTGATGAATACTCATTCTGCCTTAGAAGTTTATTGCAAGAAATGACCATCAGAATAAGCAGTACTTAATCCTGTATAAAAGTAAAAGTAAGAGACATTTCCAAAGCTTACATACTGAAAGACAGCATGTTGAATTAAATTCAAGGATATTGGACCATCTCTAAAAGAAATAAATACTGACTAAACTTGGCTACACCTTTTATTTATCTAAAGGAATTCTGATCCAGATCTAAATATAATTTTCTATGGAAAGAATCATTCAAAATGATATACTGGGGATGGAGAGATTGCTCAGTGGTTAAGGCACTTTTTTTTTTTTGCAAAACCAGGGCTCAATTCCCTAGTACCCACTTAAAGCCAGATACAAAAAGCAGTACATCCATATGGAGTTTGTTTGCAGCAGCTAGAGGCCCTGTTGCTGCCATACTCTGTTTGTCTTCCTCTCAGTGTCTCTATTTCTCTTCTTGCAAGTAAATAAAAACATAAAATATTTTTAAAACAATATACTGTTTAAGACATATTTTCTAAAACAATGTGGCTACAGAGACCTAAGCAAGAGATCTATTGACTTTTCACCTTTAAGGAAAAAATGCCATCTTCAAAGCACATATGAGCTTGTAGCCTTTGGATTTACATATTAATTTTGCTTGGAATACTCAAAAAGAAAATCTACAAATAGTAAAATTAATTTTGCTGGGTGTGGTGGCATATGCCTTTAATCCCAGCACTTGGGAGACAAAGGTAGGAATATTGATGTGAGTTCAAGGCCACCCTTAGACTACGTAATGAACTCTAGGTCAGCCTGGGCTATAGTGAGACTCTACCTGGAAAAACCAGTAAAAAAAAAAAGAAAAGAAAAGAAGAAGACAACCAGGTGTGGTGGCACATGCCTTTAATCCCATCACTTGGGAGACAACGGTAGGAAGATTGCAGAGAGTTCAAGGGGACCCTGAGATTACATAGTGAATTCCAGGTCAGCCTGAGCTAGAGTGTAACCCCACCAAAAAAAAAAAAAAAAAGATATATAGTGCCTGAGTAAATAAGTCAAGAAAAACAAGACAAGGAGAAATCAAGTGAACTTGAAGATAAGGTAACAGAATGATCAAAATTCACTCATCACTGCAAGGAAAATAAATATTTTTCTAACTTTTTAATTATACTTAATCCAGGTAAGAGAAGTATAAATTCTTATCCCTTCTTAATCTGTATGAAACTTACTAACCACTTGTTATCACACTGAATTCTGCAATATATAAAAAAAGAAGACAAAACAAGAAAAACAACACTGATCTATTGATGGACACACTGAAGTCATACCAATGCTATGCATCATATTAACAAGAGAAGAATCAAATGGTTATCTTACTATATAAAAACCACTTGAAAAATAAAAATATAAAACAAAATAGATCAGCAAACCTGGAATAGAAGAGAATTTTTTCAGCAAGTCATGGTGGTGTACTTACTTGGTATTTAAGCACTTCAACAGTGAAGGCAGGATAATCAAAAGTTTGTTGTCAATGTGGGCTACATAGCCCAGTTAACATACTGAATGAGAAAAAACTCAGACTTATCATTTCTATTTAACATTATACCCAAAGTCTTATAATTTCAGCAAACTACAAATAAAGAGAAAGTAAGCAGAAATGAAGGGAATTTGAAAAGTGTTTTACTCATAGAGATGACAATGTGTAATTTTTAAGAAATTTACACACATCATTACAAGTAGCATTAACAAATTTTATGTATATATTTTAATTAGAATTCAGTTGTAATTCATAGAACTGAAATTCTATATAATAAACACTTGTGAAATGTTTATTACATAAATTATAAAAATTAAAAACGTGAATTAAAAACTTAATGTGGTATCCATTTACAGTAACACTAACTAAAACCTCATGAAATGAAAAATGATAAATTTAGCAAAATATACACAAATACCTACACACTAAAACTGAATAACATGGATGAGAAAAATTAATGAACTCCAAGTACAGGTGTGTTCATGGACTGGAAGTCTCAGTATTGTTACCATACTACTTTCTGTATTTGTTCTACAGATTCAATATAATTCTTAACTATAAGAGAAATTGTGTACAAAATGGTATGTTCTTTGTCAAACTACTATAAAATGCAAATGGCATATACAGCCAAAGAAATCTAGAGAACTAAACTTGGAAGAATATTATGTAATTTGTGGATCAAACATGAATGGCTGTTAGTCTAGGAAATTTTACTATTGCATAAAGAAATACAAGTACATTAATGGAAGAGAGGAAGACAGCCATGACTCCACCAGTGGGCCCACTACTGTTTGTCATTTGGTTTCACGGTGTTAGTATGAGTTCAGGTTCTCTAGAAGAACAGAACCAATGGAATGAACCTGTATTACAAAGTGGATTTATTAGACTGACTTACACAATATGAATTGGATAATAGAAGAATTGCTGTATGCATACTGTGGAAGTTACAAAGCCTATTTCTGCCCAGTCCAGGAATCAGGATGCCTCAGACATTCCAACCTAGTGCTGAAGGCCTAGAAGATTCCAGAAGAGTCCCTGGTCTTCAGTCAGTTTGAAAGGTTGAAGAAGCAGGGGTCCATGTCAACAAAGTTTAGCAGCAACTAGGTATATATACTCTACTTCAGCAAGGAGCAAAATGGACAGTCAAAAATATTGTTCCCCCCTTGGAACTCTTTATATCTAAGCTGCCAGTAGAAGGGGGATTTACTCTAGGGAGGGGTGTCCTTCCTCAGTTATTCCTTCCTAAAAATGCCCACACAGACCTGCCCAAGAGGTCATTTGAATCCTGTTCTCATCAAGTTGACAATTGACATTAACCATCATCCTATCATCAGAACGTCTAATGATATATGTGTGTGTGTGTGTGTGTGTGTGTGTGTGTGTGTGTGTGTAGACAGAGAGAGAGAATGAATCATTCTAAAGTTATTCTGAAACAGCTGCAAAACTATAATAGAAAGAAATGGGGAAAGGTGTGCATGTGTGACAGGAAATGAGGAGAGAGACTTCAAGTGTTATACCACTCAAAAACAAATGTAGATAGCTCATAATCCCACTTAAGGTTCTATAAAACTGCAGCAGAAAACAGGAGACAAGATTCCAGTACTGGACAGCCAATGATATCTCAATACATATGTTAACTATAATTTAAACTCATCTAACTTAAACATTTTTACTTATTGAAAAACAATGTTAAGAAGATGAAAATGTAAGCTACTTCTTGGGAAAATATATTTGTAATACATATATTTCTCCAAATGTCAATAATTTATAGACAATATCAAAAAGTCAAATTATTTGACATTTTAAAAATGTGTCATATTTAAATGTATAAAATTCTTTCTGATGTAGTTTTTCTCACAAACGAAAAATAGTAAATATATTACAAAACATAAAAAATCACTATCACTGAATATTATTTTTCATGAAAGAAATGTAAAGTGAAACACTAGCTACTAGTACATAGCCATGAAAATGACTAAAATTAGAGATATTAACAGCATTCAATGTTGGTAAGTAAATTTGTTAACTCACCAGTTCTTGCAAACATTTCTGGTACCATGTGACCATGTTCACTAACTTGGGAAACAGACTTGATAGTTTCTTATAAAGCTAAAGATGCCTATTCTTTATGTCCCGTCAATTACATTCCTAGATAATGATCCCAAGAAAATGATGACATATTTCTATTAAAATGGTTGTACAGTAATACACATAGCATCATCAGGATAACAGCAAAAATCACAGAAACTGAACCTGCAAGTAGAAAAATGGATCAAAACATATTGTAGTTTATTCACACAGGAGAAAAGTGTACCAAACTTAAGATATCACCGATACATGAGACCACAGTAAAAGGCACAGTGTGATTCTATTTGTAAAAAACAAATGTTCGAATAACTAAAATAGACATAAAACAAAAAAATGTATTTGATACAGGAAGGGGACTGAAAGGGAGGGGAAACTTTTTGAGGTTATAAGCAATTTCTGTCTGAAAGAAGCATGAAATACAAAAAAATGTTGGCATTTGTTGGAACTTAGGAAATGATATTCTATAAAATGTAGATAAAGCTCTTCTCAATCAAATATCTTGATTCTAAAAATAGTAAGTGCTGAACATAAAGCCTGAAGGATAGTGGGCACTCAATAAGTATATGGTGGACGATATTCCCAGGAAGAGCTGCAAATAATGATTTTTTTTCCTTGCAAATTATGACAGCCCATAAGGAGGAAACAGCTCAACAAGAATGTCAGTTGTATCATCTTTGCTCATAATGGATGTGAAAATTATTTTTTATTATTGATTTCTGTTTTGAGTGAAACTAAAGCCGACTGATCCATCCGCTCTTCAGAGACATTTACGAAGTGTTAAAGTGGCTCATCGAGAGAGGGAAAATGGAAGCAAACACGTATCTTGGCTTGACCCCCACCTTCATCACACCGAAGTCAAAGCCTGTGGCTGCACTTCTCATAGTCCACTTGACAGACAAAACCATCAGCCGCAGTGATATTTAGCAGGGATTCATTAACATCTAGACCTTTCCCACGTTGGGAAATATTTTCTCAGCCAAGTGAAGGCATACTCATTTCTCCACAAACAACCTCACATGCACTTCCTCCTTGAAGTCTTTTTAGAGCTTTGCGGTATGAAATGATCAGTACATCCTCTAGATCTTACTGCAATTTCCTGGTGTTCCTATTACAAAACCCATCACCTTCCACTTTATATTACAGCAATTTGGGTACCTGTTTTATCCCTTCTTGGATTGCAAAGCGCTTTACAGCAGAGAGCTTGGTATTCATTTTGTATTTCATAGAACATACCACTCAGTGGTTTTTCTAGCCACATATTTGCCAAATGAGTGTATGAATGAGCAGGAAAAAATGGAGGAACAGTTTTATCAGCAATCAGGGAGACAGCAAGCACAAGTACAAACAAAAGAATGTGATGTGGTGCTGTGGTTTTTAGTAATTGGTTAATTGTGTTTATTGGTTAGTATCATTTTTTGAGCACTTCTGTGTACTAAGGTTGCAATTTCAATTGTACAGTAACCTTACTGCTTAGTAGGAACACAAATAGCAATGAGGAGACAAATATCTATGTGAATAATTCTCAACGAATTTAATAATCTAATAGAGGAGGGTTCTAGGAGAGGGAAGTGACAAGGAGGGACGGAGTGAGAGAATGTGTGTACAGGGGAGCTAGGGACTGGCCCACGGAAACATGGATGCGAACTTGCCTGTGGTCACAAGATCTTGGGTCCCATTCAGTCACATTCAAGATGGTTTTAAGCAGCAGTTTTCTAATCTATCACTCCATAGCAACAGCAACAGCGTCTTATTTCTCCTGTGCCCCATCCCAATTTCTTGGATTTAGCCTCCCATCTCCTCCATGAGTGGGCCCTTCCTAAATCATTGTTCCTAAATCTGATGATGAGTCTCATTCTAATTGGATGCCTGACATATAAATGGACCTGAGACATCTGTGTGAGCACTTCCACCATGTACTTCAGAGACTTCTATTCCTCAATTCTTCCTCGCTTTTTGTTTCCTCTCTCCTTCCAGGGACTTGGGAGGTGCAGGCAATGTGAAAGACACTTTGAGACATATACAGCATAAGCAATGTAGAAAAGACCGCAGTACACGTTGGATGCTAACATTGTGAAAGACACCACAGAACAACTGCAGGAAGGACCATATGTCAAGCTGTTGTCCAGTTCTTTGTCTTCCTTTTTCCTTTCATGGTAAAGATATTCCTCTCACTGTTGCATATAGCAATAGTTAATAATACCTCACCACTTTGGAGATGGGAAAAGGATTAGGTACTCAAGGCCAACCTTGACTACCTACTGAATTCAAGGATTATCCTAAGCTGCATGAAGCTCTGTCTCAAAGAAGAAACAGACAAAAATTTAAAAATAAAATTGATAACCTGATCATTTAATGTCCAGGCTTGGAAACAGAGGCACCACCCACATGTAGTCAAATACATTCCATTCAAGACGGTGGGAGCCTACAGCTACATTGTTAGTTGATCCATGACTTATAAGATGTTTCTCTACAAGTCTGTAGTCACTAAGAATTTTTTTTCATGTACCATTTAGAGCATTTGTTCATTTAGGAACTGAGCAAATGAGCAAAGACATAAATGAGATATGTGTAAGTACCCTAATCAATTGCAAAATATAGTTACATCTTGTACATGGTATTGACATATCTTTTAAAAGTACCTTTCAAAGTGTAAAAAAAAATCAGGAAAAATTGAAAACATGATTTTATAGAGATTGATCAAAATGTAGAAGTTGGGTACTAGGAGAAGCAGCCAAATGAGTAAGGAGGTTTGCCTGGGTTAAGCTGGCTGAGGCATATTTTCCAAAGCAATGAGATCAAAACTTTAAAAGTTCGTAAATGTTGGCTAATAACATCTGGGGTTTCTAATCCCAAATACTGAGATCACTGTACTCCACTGTACTGACCTTTATAACACATTTGCCCCCTAATGTAGAGTGTAGTAAAAAAAAACACTTCTGATATTATCCCATCAGTTGTGTTCAGAAGTGTGGAGCTACCTCAGCTTGAAGAATCAAGTCTCAAAAAGGAGGACCTCTCTAAATGACCTCCAAAGAGAAGGACTTACCAGTTCTCTGAGATTTGATTTTATGTCAATGTCCCAATCACCTACAGAATCTTCTCTCATAACTTATTAGAACTGTCATACATTGCGAGATTCCATTTAGGAAAATCATTTGGTCGTTCATGGGAAGGGAAAAAAGTCATTCCTCTGGCACACTGAAAATGCTATAAAGAAACAAATGATCACAGCAAGGGTTGTGGAAGTTGAAAAACCATAGTTTGAATGCAAAGTCTAATAGACTCAGGTGTTTTATTAAAATTGAACTGGTAACTTGGTCTCCAGCTGCCCAGTTGGAGGAGGTGTAGCTGGAAGGAGGGAAGGGATTCTGGAATCCAGCTCTACAGTGTGTTTGGGGCAGATCTGAATTCCAGCACAAAGGTGTGTGGGAAGCAGTGTTGAGCTCTGAAGCTTCACGCTTGCTAGCAGTGCTGTGTGTTTGGTTGTTTCTCTGTGCTTGGATGCATAGGAGTCAGCAGCTTCTTTTGCCATTGATGGAATTCCCCCTAGATGTGGTAAGCCTGAAATAAATCCCTTCCTCCCATAAACCATGTCTCCTTAGATGATTATCCCAGCAACTATGGTCCAAGACCAGAGAAACCTCAGCAAAATGCAATGAAACTCACAAAGGGCAGAGTCTCCCAAGAAACTGAATTCTTCTAAAACATTCTTTCTAAAGTGTAGTTGTTGGGGGCAGAAGAGTGAAGAGAAGATTGTCTCTGGAGTGGCAGCCCACAGGGCTGCAGAGTCCAACTTTTTCAACAGCCATTTGGATGGAGTGTTAAGTCTGTCTGAAACAGCATCTGCCGGCTCTGACCTTCACGGGAGCATCAGTCATTCTCTTGCTTGACTGGTCTGAATGAGGAGTATGTCATTCTGTCATAGCAAAAATCTGGAGAAGAGGAAAAAAAAAAATCAAATTGATCCTCTTCCACTCAGAAAGGCTTTGTATCATTGGCATCCAAGTGACACAAATACTCTTGGCTAGGCTTCTGTTTGCTAATAGTAATTAAATGTTCTTGTCTTGAATTTTACAGACACATGATGAGGGGAACCGAATTCTCCGTTTTTAAATTCCTCTGATCACAGCTTTGTGTCTGCCTGGGTTGTTTCCCTTGTAAAATCTATGTGACAAACTACTAAAATAAAAAAAAAAGATTTATAATGCATAATACATTGTTATTTGTAGTCCTGTCTCACTTTAATTAGTGTCTAGTCATTACAAATGTGTATTTCAGATAAACAATCTCAGTATTTTACTCACAAATTTGTAAGTAATAAAATATTGAAAAATGAATTAAAATGGAAAAAATAAGGTGATAGTAAAAACAGTACAGATCTAAGTAATAAGACCTATCACTCTTTTGCAACAAATTATGCCAGCCTAGCTTTTTATCTGTTTGCTTGCTTGATTCTATTTCTTCAACCACTTCGCTAAAAATTAGATGATGATGAAATAGTATGAAATACCACATGTTATTTTTCTCACTAAGACAATGACACAAAAAGATGGGAACTTTGTGTCCTTCACAAAGGGTGAACAAAAATGCTTCTGTGTGGGCTGGAGAGATGGCTTAGTGGTTAAGCGCTTGCCTGTGAAGCCTAAGGACCCCAGTTGGAGGTTCGATTCCCCAGGACCCACGTTAGCCAGATGCACAAGGGGGTGCACGCATGTGGAGTTCGTTTACAGTGGCTGGAAGCCCTGGCGCACCCATTCTCTGCCTGGCTCTCTACCTCCTTCTCTCTGTCTGTCACTCTCAAATAAAAAAAAAAAAATGCTTCTGTGTGCCTTTCTATAACTGGTAAGATTAACCCTGACAAACCCCTCATAGCTGGAACATTGACTGTTCCCTCCCACCTAGGTCAGAATCTAGTGTACAAGGCTCAAGCCCATCTTTAATAAGAGCAGGGACACCATGCAAGTGGGGAGATACACAGTCTCATTTTCATTTCTTGAATTCTTGGGCACTAGACAGGTGTCTCATATAGTTGAACTGGGAATTGGGACCATTGTCCAGAAACTTTGGAACCTAAAAGTGGTTTATGTAGAGACTTACATGCTTTAATTTTTTTTTCTTTTTTTTTTTTAATTTAATTTATTAGTTTTCATTTCAGTGAATACAGGCAGTTTGGTACCATTATTTAGGCTCATCTGTGATCTACCCCCTCCCATTAGACCCTCCTTGTTAATGAAAATGGGTCGTGCATTGTGCAGTTAGCCCCCAGTTATTAGTATGATAAATGTCTCTGCAAATCATGACCCAACATGTGACTCTGACATTCTTTCCGCCCCCTCTTCAGCAAGATTTCCCTGAGCCATGTTGGGTTCATTTTTGGTCTGCTTCAGTGCTGAGGTGTTGGGGGCCTCTGAGGCTCTGGCTCTCTGATTTGGTAGGAGTTGATTTTTCTCTGCGTTGATCTCCTTCCCCTTTGTGCTGGTATCCGGTACACAGGAAAACAGCACCCTTGCTTATTTCGCCAGTTGTCCTTAGTTTCAGTTGGGCCCCTTTTGAGGTATGTTGGGGCAGCTCTCTTCTTAGGATCTGCATCTATCTGGAAAAGAGAAGCAGATTCTCCAACGGAGAGTAAGTTAGCACCCGGAAAATTGAGATAACACTTACTTTTTTGATAGACAGTTTGATAGGTATAGGCCCTCTTATACCCCGTGATTGATGGTAGCTTGATATTGTAGAGTGGGCTTGTGTTTGAGTATGGTTCTGACTTGTTTCCCAGCTCCAGCTAAGGGTCTAGTACCACTGAGTGGATCAGTTAGCCAAATCAAGAGCAATTGATTCCTCACCATGGCTGTGTACCACTATTGCACTTGTGTGGGCATCACATCCGGTTATTTGTTGCTAATTAGGTTAAATAATGTGTTGCTTGGACAGATCTTGGTCATTTCCCCCAGTCGCCTATGTAGCGCCTTCTGGTACTAGACACGCTGACTGTCTGGGGACTGACTCTCTCCTGGCTTCCAGCCATGTCATTCCATTTTATGTGTCAGCTGTGTATGGAATCTTCAGCAATAGGGTCTTATCACTGGCCTTTGGTGGGTCATCAAGTACTCTGACAGAAGTCTGTCATTGTTTTGGGAAACCTTGTAGGTTTCTCTGATCAAAAGCTCATTGTGGATGGTAGGCCCAAGCTGGAAGTGGGGGTTTCAGGTCAGTGTCTATTAAGAAATTGAGGAAAAAGATAACTAATATACAAGAGTTAGAGAGGAGAGAGATAGAGGGGAGAGGGGGAGAGGGAGGGAGGGAAGATGTAGGAGATTTAGGTCAGTCTTGATCCTACCCTCTCCAGTGTCTTGTGGTTCAGGTGTTTCCTGTAAGGGTCTAGTGAAGGTTCAGCCATCTGGTCTGTCTTTTAGGAAGTAGAATTTTATGGTACCATTGCCGTTTGGGTCCGGATTACTGTTTTCCACCCTTTGATTTCCTCCCCGCCCTCCCATCCATCTTATTGTCTAGTCCATGAGGTGCTTGCTGGGTATGTAAGGCATCTTGGGCAGATTCAGTTTAGGTGTTGCAGATGAGTGAGACTATGTGTCGATTTTTTTTCTGTGATTGGGTAAGTTCGCTGAGAATGATCTGTTCCAGGTTTAACCATTTTTCCTCAAATTTCTTTATGTCGTTTTTTCTTACTGCTGTATAGAATTCCATTGTGTAGATATACCACATCTTTGTTATCCATTCTTCTAATGATGGACATCTGGGTTGATTCCAGCTTTTAGCTATTACGAATTGAGCTGCTACAAACATGGTTGAGCAAATCTCTCTGGCTTTTGGTTTGAAGGTTTTAGGGTATATGCCCAGTAATGGTATAACTGGGTCTGTTGGTATTTCTATAGCCAGCTTTTTCAGGAGTCTTCATATTGCTTTCCAAAGTGGTTGTACCATCCTGCATTCCCACCAACAGTGAATGAGTGTCCCTGCTTCTCCACATCCTCGCCAGCATTTATTTTCATTTGACCTTTTGATGTTGGCCATCCTTATTGGGGTAAGGTGGAATCTCATAGTTGTTTTAATTTGCATTTCTCTGATGATTAGGGATGATGAACATTTTCTTAGGTGTGTGTTTGCCATTTGTATCTCTTCCTCTGTGAATTGCCTGTTTAACTCTGTGCCCCATTTTGTGAGTGGGGTATTTGTCTTCTTATTGTTTAGACTTTTGAGTTCTTTGTAAATTCTAGAAATAAGGCCTCTATCAGTTGGATAACCTGCAAATATTTTCTCCCATTCTGTGGGTATTCTATTGGCTTTGCTTATTATATGCTTGTCTGTAAAGAAACTCTTCAGCTTCATATGATCCCAATGGTTGAGTGACTGTTTAAAAAGTTGAGCCACTGGGGTTTTATTCAGGAAGTCTTTTTCCATTCCTATATCATGGAAGGTACTTCCTAAATTTTCTTCCAGTAGTTTTCGAGTTTCTGGTCTTATATTGAGGTCTTTGATCCATTTGGATTTGAGTGTTGTGCATGGTGAAATGTGTGGATCAAGTTTTAGTTTCCTGCATGTGGTTATCCAGTTTGTCCAGCACCATTTGTTGAAGATGCTATCTTTTTTCCACTCTATATTGTTTGGGCCTTTGTCGAATATCAAGTAGCTATAGTTGCTTGGCCCAAAATCCGGGTCCTCAAGTCTATTCCATTGGTCTATACTCCTGTTTTTATGCCAGTACCATGCTGTTTTTATTACTATGGCTTTGTAGTATAACTTTATATCGGGTATGGTGATGCCACCAGAGGCATTTCTTTTGCTGAGGATATGTTTGGATATGCGAGGCCTTCTGCCTTTCCATATGAAATTTGAGATCATTTTTTCTATGTCTGTGAAGAACACTGTAGGGATTTTAATTGGAATTGCGTTAAATCTATATATTGCCTTTGGTAGGATTGTCATCTTCACAATGTTAATTCTGCCTATCCAGGAGCATGGGAGGTCTTTCCATCGTTTCAAGTCCTCCTCAATTTCTTTTTTGAGAGTTTTTATATTTTCGTTGTATAGATCTTTTACTTCCTTGGTTAACATTATTCCAAGGTATTTTATTTTTTTTGTTGCTATTGAAAATGGGACTATGTCCTTTATTTCTTTTTCTGTGTCTTTGTCATTTGCATACAGAAATGCTTCCAATTTTTGTGCATTGATTTTGTATCCTGCTACTTTGCTATAGGAGTTAATCACCTTCAGGAGTTTTGGGATGGAGTCTCTCGGGTCTCTTACATATACAATCATGTCATCAGCGAATAGCGCTAACTTAACTTCTTCCTTTCTAAATTGTATCCCTTTTATTTCCTTCTCCTGCCTTATTGCTTGGGCTAGGACTTCCAGAACTATATTGAAAAGCAGAGGTGAGAGAGGACATCCCTGTCTTGTTCCTGATCTCAATGGGAATTCCTCCAGTCTCTCTCCATTAAGTATTATTTGGGCCTTTGGAGCTTTGTATATTGCCTTTATTATATTAAGATGTGAACCGGCCATGCCGATTCTCTCCAATGTTTTGATCATGAAGTGATGTTGTATCTTGTCGAAGGCCTTTTCTGCATCTATCGAAATGATCATGTGATTTTTATGTTTAAGCTTGTTTATGTGGTGTATTACATTGACAGATTTTCGTATGTTGAACCACCCTTGTGTTCCTGGGATAAATCCCACTTGGTCAAGGTGGATAATGCTTTTGATGTGTTGTTGGATTCGGTTTGCGAGAATTTTGTTGAGGATCTTTGCAGCTATGTTCGTTAGGGAAATAGGCCGATAGTTTTCTTTTCTTGTGGCATCTCTGCCTGGTTTTGGGATTAGGGTGATACTAGCTTCATAGAAGGAGTTGGGTAGTTTTCCCTGTTCTTCAATTGTGTGGCACAGTTTTAGGAAGATTGGTTTGAGTTCTTCCATGAAGGTTTGATAAAATTCGGCTGGGAATCCATCTGGTCCTGGACTCTTCTTTTTTGGGAGGTTTTTTATTACTTTTTCAATCTCCATGAGAGTGATGGGTTCATTGAGGTGGTTGATCTGCTGAGTTTAGCTTTGGTAGATGATATGCATCCAGGAATTTATCCATCTCCTCCACATTTTCCAGTTTTGTGGAGTAGAGGGTTTTGAAATAAGTCCTGATGATTCTGCCGATTTCACTGATGTCTGTTGTGATTTCTCCTTTTTCATTTTGAATTTTGTTAATTTGGAGTCTCTCTTTTTTTTGCTTGATCAAATTGGCCAGAGGTTTGTCAATCTTGTTTATTTTTTCAAAGAACCAGCTCTTTGTTTTGTCAATTGCCTTAATTGTTTCCTTGGTTTCCAATTCATTAATTTCTGCTCTGATTTTAATTATTTCTTTCCTTCTGGAGCTCTTTGGGTTGGATTTTTCTTGTTTTTCCAATGCCTTTAGGTGGATGGTTAGGCTATTGATTTGGGATCTTTCTGTCTTTTTTATGAAGGCATTGAGTGCTATGAATTTTCCCCTGAGGACTGCCTTCATTGTGTCCCACAAGTTTTGGTATGATGTGTTGTCATTGTCATTCAATTCCAGGAATTTTTCAATTTCATTTTTTATTTCATCCACTATCCATTTATTGTTTAAGAGTGTGCTATTCAGTTTCCAGTTGCTGTTGGGGCTCTTGTTGGTTTTTTTGTTGTTGATTTCTAGGACTATAGCATTATGATCTGATATCATGCAAGGAATTATGTCAATTTTCCTAAATATGTGGAGGCTATCTTTGTGACTCAGTATCTGGTCTATTTTAGAGAATGTTCCATGGGCTGCTGAGAAGAATTTGTAGTCTGTGGATTTGGGATGGAAGGTTCTGTAGATGTCTGTTAGGTCTAAGTGCTCTATGGTTTTGTTGAGCTCTCTTACTTCCCTGTTGAGCTTCTGTTTGGATGATCTGTCTATTACTGATAATGGTGTGTTAAAGTCCCCAGCTATGATGGTGTTGGTGGTTATTTCTGTTTTATTGTCAAGTAGGTTTTGTTTTATGAACTGTGGTGCCCCTGTGTTTGGTGCATACAGATTTATGATTGTAATATCCTCTTGATGGATTGTTCCCTTTACAAGTAGGAAGTAGCCTTCTTTGTCTTTTTTGATTGTTTTTGGTTTGAAGTCAACTTTATCTGATATTAATATAGCTACACCTGCTTGTTTCTTATTCCCATTTGCTTGGAATATTGTTTTCCACCCTTTCACCCTGAGGAGGTTCCTGTCTTTAGTGGTAAGGTGGGTTTCTTGAAGGCAGCAGATTGAGGGGTCTAATTTTTTCATCCACCCTGTTAGCCTGTGTCTCTTGATGGGTGAATTAAGGCCATTAATGTTTAGGGTGATGACTGTGAGATTTGATTTGATCCCTGTCATGTTGTGGTGGTAGAGGTGTGTTGGCATTTTCATGGAATTTATTTTTTTTTTTTTTCTATCTACTCTGGGTTTGGTTGCTGTGATCTTCTTCTTGTAGTCATTTGTGTTTGGTTATTTGTTTCTTCTCTGTGGAGAATTTCCTGGAGTACTTTCTGTAGGTTTGGTTTTGTGTTCATATAATTGTAAAGCTGAGTTTTGTCATGGAAAGTTTTCCTTTCACCATCTATTATAAGGGAGACTTTTGCTGGGTAGAGTAGTTTGGGTTGAAAGCCATAGTTTCTTAGAGTTTGGAGAGTTTCATTCCAGGCCCTTCTAGCTTTCAGGGTTTCCATTGAGAAGTCTGAAGTAATTCTGATGGGGTTTCCTTTGAAAGTGGTGTGCTGTTTTTCCCTAGCTGCTTTTAGGATTTTTTCCTTGGTGTCAATGTTTAGAGTCTTAATGATAATATGCCTTGGGGAGTTTCTCCTTTGGTCTAGTCGGTTAGGAGTTCTGTTTACTTCTTGAATCTTGATGGGCCTTTCTTTTAAGAGACGGGGAAGTTTTCTTCAATTATTGTGTTAAATAAGTTCTCCATGCCTTTGGTTTGAAATTCTTCTCCTTCTGGTATTCCAATGATTCTGATATTAGGACGTTTAAGTGTATCCCACAATTCTCTCATGTTCTGTTCACAGGAACTTTTGAACTTACTGAATTTTTTGGACTCTCGAACTGTTTCTTCCATCCTGTCTTCCAGATCAGAATTTCTATCTTCCACTTCGCTGACTCTATTCTTGAGAGCCTCTAGTGAGTTTTGGACTTGTTCAATTAAGTTTGCATTTTCTACTACTTTCCTATGTATCACTTCCATCGCTTTGTCCAGTTCCCTTTTTGTCTCATTTTCTGATTTTCTTGCTGATTCTTGGAAATCATCCTTGCATTTCTTTATGTTTTCATTTAGTGTGGCCAGCTGATTTTTAAGGTCCTCTTTTTTTTCACTCTCCCTCAACTCTCTTAGCTCTCTTTGAATTCCTTCCAGTGTCTTATCATATTGCTCTAGCTTAGTGATGGTAGCATCCATACGATTATCTATCCTTATAGCTTTCCTGTCAGTTCTAGCAGTAGTTTGGTCAGGGTTGCATTGTTCATTGCTTCCACTTGATGTTCTGATCCTAAACACTCTTCTATGTTTTGGTTAGTCGTGATCCTTGTTGGACTGGGTGATCTGTCTGGATTTTCTTCCATTTTATTTTTTGTGTTATTTCTTTTGCGCTGTGGTCTACCCATGTCAGTGTATGGGCAGGTAGGTGGGTGGAGCAGCCTGGGATCTAGCTTAATGCAAATCCAAGGCAGCCTGGGGCAGTTGTAAGCAGCCTGAGTTTTTGCTCAGTCTTGCTAAAGCCGCCTACCTATAGCCTGGCAGGGGCACCAAAGTTGCCTGAATTCTCACCCAGTAATGCACCTAAGCTGCCTGCCTTTGAGCTTGAAAGGGGACTGAGGTAGCAAGCCCTGAAGGTGCCTAGATTCTGTCTGGGTACACTGGGGTCTGTAAACAGTCTATGCTCTTCCGCCTCAGGGGAGTGGGGGCTGGGTGGCGATGTACAGGTAGGGGATGGCAGCTGCGCTGGCACTAGTGACTCAGTGTGGACTTATGTGGCTCTTGCTGTGGGAGTGGGCCCACTGCACGTGTAATCGTAGTGCAGAGGCAGATGATGTGGGTACGGAATCAGGACACAGCAGAAGCTGACCGGCAGCAAGTGATGTGAGCATAGCAGCAGGGGATCTGGCAGCCACCTATTCACGGCAGGGGTGGCCCCACAGGCCTGCGAACCGAGCACCATGTGGCTGGTCTACTCTCAGGATCAGAGAACAAGGGCGAGGTAGGAGGTCTCAGCTTGAGTGCAACAGGCTGGCAGGCGTGACTGGTGGGTGCCCAACAGAGCACAGCCATGCGGGATGTGCAGAGGGTGCGTGGGCGGGTGGGCAGAAGGGGGCGCGGCGTGCGATGGTGTGTATGGAGCGAGTGGGGCAGGTGGCAGGGGGGTTCAGGGTGCGCCGGGGCACCGGGCAATCAGGGTGGGGTGTGTGGGAGGTGGTAGGGCTCAGGGGGCGCGGGGTGGGGTGCCCTGGAGGGGCGGGGGCCGTGGGGCGCTCTGATCAGTTAGGGGGCGAGGGGCGCGCTGTTGGTGCGGGAGGGGGTGGTGCGCATGCAGGGGGGGTGTGCGGGGCGCGGCAGGGTGCGGGGCACCTGGGGGGTGCGGAGGAGCTTGCGGGAGGCACGGGGGGCTAGGGGTACAGGGTACGTGGGGGGTGCGCGGGGGGGGGCACAGGGTGCGCGTGGGGGGAGGGGGCGCGGGGCACACCAGGGTGCGGGATGCCAAGGGACGCCGCAGGGTGCTCTGGACGCGCGGGGGGGGCGGGGCTTGTGGGAGGGGTGAGGGGGTCGTGCGTGCAGCGCGGGATGTGGAGGGGGGGGCGGGGTACGCTGAGGCACTCAGGGGCGCAGGATGCATGGGGGTGGGGCACAGGGGGCACGGAGCAAACCTGGGCACGCAGGGGCACGCTCAGGACTACGGGGGCACTCGGGCCACGTGCAGCACGGGGACAAGGGGCGTGCGGGGTGGGGGGCGGGAGGCGCCGGGGCGGGGCGCAGGGGGGGACAGGGAGCGCTTCAGGTCGCACCGGGCTCAGGGCGTGGATGCTCCGGGGCGCAGGCGCAGAGCGCGTGGGGAGGGTGGACGGCTAGGAGCGCGGGGCGCTCAGTTGGGTGCGGGGGGGGGGTTCGCGTGGGGGAGGGGGTCCAGGGTGTTGCAGGTCTTGCAGGGGGTGTGGAGCACGCTGAGGTAAGATGGAGCATGGGACGCTGGGGGACGCTGCAGGACACCAAGGGGCACTCTGGACGCGTGGCGGAGGTGGGGCGCACGGGGGGGGGGGGGGCGGGGCACACCTGGGCGCCCGGGGTGCAGGACGCTCAGTGGCGCTTGGAGCGTGCCTGCCGTGAGTGGGTAGGGAGCGTTGGGTGCCCCGGGGGAGGCGGGGGCGGGGGCTGGGCCCACGCGGGGGGGGGGGGGGAGGGCTCGAGGCGCGTGGGGGTGGGGCACAGGGGTGCGGGGCGTGTGTGCGTCCCTCTTTTACCCCATCTGTGCCCTCCCTCTTCAAAAAGTTCCTAATTTCTCTTGAATACTTACCTTTTATTCCCCATGTTTTTGTAGAGCAGCTAGGCGGTCGCCATCTTGACTGGAAGACCCATGCTTTAATTTGGAGAGGTTTGTTTTTTTATGTCTTGCTTCAATTTACCTGAAAATTGCCTTAGGACTTCATTTTGCCTTGCTTCCATTAATCCATCCACAGTCTACTCACATAATCCAGAAAAGAAAAGGTCTGAAATCAGGCAACAGAAAATGAAGGAATTACCAAATGCTTCAAAATGAGCCTTTGATTATTATTTTTCTTGTGGTTTCTATACAGCTTGAAACTTCCCAGCTTTATAAACAAGATATGTGGCTGGGACTCAGTATAGTATAACCAGAGTATATCTCTTGGGATATATATTTAAATGAAAACTTTTCTGATAAACATATCAAGGTGTTAGAGCTCTTGTTAACCTTACAAGTTGGAGCAATACAAATATATAATCTAAACCTGCACAATGCAAGCTTGTGAATTCAAGTTTAGCATATATCTGAGGTACAGGATTATTGGTGTGAAGAAAACTGAAAAGAGCAGTTCACCATTTAGTCCTTTCTATCCTCTAAGGTTACCATTTACAAATCATCTGGACATGACTTATTTTTGCCCTCATAAATGGATTTATATTTATCCAGTACACTAGGCTACCTCTACGTGGTCAGTACACAAGCAACAGAAGTTAATATGAGTGTTTAAAGAATAAGGAAGACTCTATGGTAGCATGATTAAACATTACAGAGGGGAATAAGTAGTTTAAAATAGAATAGTTCTGCACTGGAGAGATGGCTTGGCAGTTAAGGTGCTTGTCTACGAAGCCAAAGGACCTAGGTTTGATTCTCCAGGTCCCACATAAGCCAGATGCACAAGGTGGAACATGCATCTGGTATTCACTTGCAGTGGCTAGAGGCCCTGGCATACCCATTCTCTCTCTCGCTCTCCTTCTCTCTGAAATTTAAAAAAAAAAAGTAATTTAAAAAATAGAAAAGAGATAGTTAAGGGAGGTCTTTGCATGTTTGCACATAAATAATGAAGAAATTGGCTATTCTGGGGGCTACAGAGAGCTACTCAAGTAGTCACATGGTGTGAATCCACCAAGATGATGAGTAAAAATGCCTCACTATTTCTTACAGCTTTACAAGTACTTGTGTACTGGAATTTATAACAGGGCCAAAAGATCTGGAAGAGAATATTATTAATAATTTTACTTAGGAAGGAAGTGCTTATCTGGGAGATCCACAAAAGGAATCAGAAAGAACTTCCATGCCTGGCTGAGAAGAGAGGGGACACTATTTAAAAGGAAATTTTTTGCTAGGCAAAGAATTTATTTTGTTTTGTTTTTTCTTATTATTCTACCATCAAGCCAAAGGCCAAGATCAGAAGTTTGTCTAAAATATTTGAGTTTTATAGACTATATGCACAGTTAAGAAACACAGATACTTCCATTTTAACTAGCTTCTACCAGTTAAAACTGTTCAATAATTCCTAGATTTCAGATACACCTGGGCATGAACACTATTAAAAGGCCTGTCTGGTCCTTTCAGTGTAGGTGATAGGGAGAGGACTGTGACCCTGTTGAGAATAATTTTGCTAGAGTGAAGGGCTAAGTTAGTCTCTTCATGTTAATTGAGCATGCAAATCCTCAAAACACGTTTTTAGATACACACCAACGTTACTTTATGTTGTAATCTATATGATAATGCCATGTAAATCCCATCAAACACTTCATCTTGCTTCATTCTTTGATGATTTAGCTGGAGGACACGTTTCTCCAGCTATCAACTAAACACAGCCACTTTCAAGGTGATTGAATTACATGCCCCTCATTCCTCACAGTCAACACAAAGTGCATGTTATCAGATGTTGGGGAAAGTATATATGAGTGAGAAATTTCACTTCATCTAATAATAATAATTTATTGGGCTAATTTGAACATAAAACTGACCAAATGACACTCTTTATTGTTAATGGAAGAGAAACGGACTAAATGTTAGTTATCATTTACCTTAGTCTAAGAATGTTACAAACTTCTCCTAATTTAATAATCTCATAGCCATATAAAATAGAAATGTGCCTAGTCTTTATTGTTTAAAAATGAAGAAGCTGACATCATAGTTTGTAAATCCATTGGCATATAAAGGGAAATTGGTCAGCAAACTCAAGCATAGAGTGAATTTAATAACTTTTTAGTACAAATAAACATAGTATCCAGAGTCCTTGGAAGGAAATAATAACTATCATTTTAGTCATGGTTAGTCTTTATTAAGTTGATTAGATTGAGAGATTCAAAGGCGATTAGTAAAGGACACCTCTAGGTGAGTCTGTGACGGGTATTCCATAGATGCTTAACTACAAGAGGGACGATTCACCCTGAATGTGGGTGATGTTATCTGATAGGACGAGTGGGGGAAGGAGGAAGCATGCTAATGTTATGTATGTCTCTCTCTTTGCATACTGGCTGCCACGGTGTGAGCTGCTCTGATTCGCCCTGGTGTTTTGCCTTTACATGGGCATGGAACAATGGATTCAGTGGAACATGAATTATATATAACCACTGAAACCATGAGCTCCTCCTAAACTGTCTCTCTGCCAGGTACTTGTCACAACAGTGAGGGAAATATCTTGCCTAACAGTGTTCTACTTCTGCACTCCCTTTGGCAATCCCTTAATCGCAGTGCTGCCCTCATATTTAGTGCTTCTGGATTGAATACCTTGAGTACCATTTTATACTTTCTAATTTCCTCCTCTCTCCCTTTCATGAGTCCATGCTAGGTCCCTTTGCCTGAATAGCTTAGGTCTGTCAGCCTTTGGTTCTTTCTAACCTATCCAAATAGATTGAAAACTCACAGACTATGGCAGGACCACTAAGCAGAATTAGTGCTTTCCTCTTCATAATTCCATACCTTTCCTGGTCTCATGGGTAATTCAGAGTTTGGTTGCTGTTTTCTATAACATAACAAAATCTGAGAACCAAATCCTAAGAGACTCTAATCTTCAAAACTCCAGCTGGAAAGTGTGATCATGCCATGGCTAAAAATATAATCTTATAAGTTTAACATGTTTATGTCTGATTATGTTACCCATCAAGTGGAAAAAAATCACTTTGTAAAACATTAAATTTCCTGTGGATAGAGATAAAGTCTGTCTTATTTATTGACATAGCTAGAAAGGCACTTATAAGGCATGGCACATGGTAAATTACCTTAATTTGATTCAATAGCTGAAAGACTGAGTATATGGAAGTAAGAATGAATGACAGGCCCATTGGATAAGCAATGCAGTTGCTTCCTCTCTACCATGCATACTATGTCACCATGATCATAATAATCTGAAACAGCTTGCCATCATTGTGATTAGGGCCCAGTTACATCACATTTTTGTTTTGTTTTTCCAAGGATACTGAGACAAAGTGCTATATGGATATTTTGCCGTAGGAAGGGTTAGATAACAAAGAGAATTATCACATCCAGCCATCACCTTCTTTTTCTGTGTGGACAATGAGTTGACTAGTCTTATACAATATATTTACCAAGATGGGAAATATCCACATAGATTTTCATGTACCAATTGTGGTTTAGAATATGAAAATAGCCCTGAAAAGCTACGTTATTTGAAAACCTAATCCTGATTGGGTGGTTATGTTTTAGAAGACAGATCCTTGCTGGAGGAAGAGTCACTGGGGCCAGGCTTTGAGATTTGATAGGCCAGCTCTGTTTCTTTTCTGCCTTTTGCTTCTTGCCTCCGGACATAATGTGACTAGCTGCCTCACACTTCTGCCACCTTGCCTTTGCTGCCTTCGCAGTCTGCATACCCTCAAATTCTGAGGCCCAAATAAACCCTCCCTTCCTTAAACTGTATGTTTCCATCTAACAAGAAAAACAACTAATACACTAAGTCAAATTGTCTGCTTTAGTCATGTGTTTGTACTTTTCCATTACCAACAATGACTTAATTCATGTTGACTCACTCAGTGTTGCTTTGTTTATGAATCCTCATGAAATGGAAGCTAGAAGGGACCGGGCTGTAATGGAAATGCATACCCAGAAGCTTAGCATTGGTAGAAACATGTCTTCAGCTGTTATAATGGGTTTTGAATCAGGTTCTCTATGATTGAATTTTTTTTTTTAATCTGTACCATATACGTCCATTTTCTGACATTTATGAAGAAGGTTATTCTATGCCTGAGCTCTTTAGTTATCTGGCTACTGAAGAGTACAATGCAGAGAACACTTACTTCAAGGAAAATGTTCTTTTATAGCATCCTTTAGTATGCATTATAGCCCTAAAAGAAATGGATGCTAAGACTTCCAAGTATATTGGCTTCCAAAGTTATCGTTCAACTGTATTTGACACAAAAGGAGGTTATAGGTGAAGTTTGTGTGGTACTTTTTAAACTGTGAATTTAATGATTTTTAGGACATTCATATTAAAATTGGATTGTTAAAGGTATATTGTCATTGCAGCAGCATAAAAATGCATACAATGAGTTCACACAATGCATACCAATAATGACTTAACAAATAAATGGTGAAATGAAAGTAGTATTGCTCACCCTGTGTTTAAAATAACCTTTAGGTGTTGGGATTTTTATTAGTAACAATTTGGTGGCAAAGTACTCAGTGTAAAAAAACAGTTTAAAGCTAATAGGAAAAATCTGGCATTAATAATACTGGAGATTACAGTGAGAACAACAGTGAGGTTACTGCAGAAAGCAATGAATTTAGATAATTAAACTCAGGCCATTTTGGTCCTATAGAAGTGCAAGATATGCTGCTGTGAATTTAAGAAACGCCATTTGCAAAGCTGGCTTGAAGACAAAAACTCCAGTTTGGAGGTTACACAAGTAAATGGAAATGGAGTTTTGGACAGCATGTACAAGGACAGATGGATCACTGGAATTCGTTAATCATCCTCTCCCAACTTGTATTTTTCTTTGCCTCCAAAAGTGCTTATTATCATTCTAACCTTGAATTATGTAGGTAAACACCATACTTCTCTCTTGACTTAATCTGTTCCAAGATCAGGAATAAACAACTTAATGTGCAAAAAATCTTGGCAGCCCATGCCAAAATGAGCTATAGATAGAAATATCCATGGTTTGGAATTAATGCTATAGTCTGTGACTTCTTTTAGAAATTCATGAATAGGCAAATCTCTTTGTCTCTCAGTTTATTACTAACTTTCATCGTGAAGCAAAAGTTTGTTATGGACTTCCATTATAGACTGATTCATGGGTGATTTTGCTGGAAATCACATGATGCGCTTCTTGGTGGCTCACTGCAGTCTGATATTTGTTCTGACAACTAGAATAATAGAAAGAACCAGAACACTAGGAGACCACAGCAGCAATAGATTAGGGCTGAGCCACTGCACATAATGTGACCTCAGATGTAGAAGTCACTCCTGGCAGCGTGATGGCACTGTCCATAGGTAATGATCCTCTCTAAGAAATAGTACAGTGATTCTAATCAATGGAAGCTCCTGAAATCATTTTATATACATGATCTAATTTTTCTTTATTTTTTTTTTGTACTTTCCATCATTTCACCCTGACAATCTCCTAAATGTGAAGTGCCATGTGGTACACAACATTTCAAATTTGTGTGACCCTTGAACTCTTGAACTGTGCTTGGAGGGAACAGACACATACTATTTATTCTAGCTTGTCTAAATATGCATTCAAAACCATGAGTTCCTGCTTATGAAGCCTAAGGACCCATGTTCAACTCTCCAGATCCCCCACAAACCAGATGCAAGCTGATGCAAGTGCAAGGTGATGCAAGATTGCACATGCACACTAGGTGCTGCATATATCTGGAGTTTGATTACAGTGGCTGAAGTCTCTGGTGCAACAATTCTATCCCTTTCTTGCTCCCATACCTGCATAAAAAAGGCCAGTCTATTGGGCTTGACATTCAATAGTTCTTCTGATCTGAGGGTCATGTGAATGTCAGCACATGTTATCCGCACTTGGTGTTGCACCTGGCATCACAGGAGCCTGACAGTTCTGGATGATGAAGATGCTGGGCCTCATGAGCTGGTCAAGAAGCTTGAGGCTAGGAACTGTGGAAACTTGACCAGGTAGAAAGTCAAGCCTGGATGTCGACTTTCTGAATGTTTAAATTACCCAGAGCCATATCACCATATAAGGGAAACTTTGAGGATGAGTACATAGGGTCATAATTTCAAAAAATAGCTTTAAAAATGTTCAGAATAAGGAAATATGAAAAGGAGCTTAAAAATTCAGATACCCGTACCACATAGCCCCCAGAAAGTGTAAGCCATCTTGTGTTGGCAGCTTGGTAGGCCATGCTTCATTTTACTATACCAACCCAAATGTAGATCCATCACAGTAACATAGTAGTTTTGTACATGTATCTAAAAGACAAGAAAAATGTTTTTAATCTTCCAAGTAGTATTCTCAAACAAGTTGTTTATTTTCTCTCCTAGAAATCACTCTGAAAGGACCAATAAATAGCAAAGCGAGGAGAAGGAAGAGACAAAGAGGATTATAGAGGGAAGGAAGTAGTGGAGGGGGAGACATCAGAAGCCTTGGTGTCTTTTAGGTGAGTCCCCGAGGAGTTCAAATACTATCATTAAGTCTCCAGAGAATGGCCCAAGATGTCCACCACATGTAAGAGTCACTTCTCAACACACTTTTTCCTTTCACTCCTGGCCTGTGTATTTGTTTTCTTAAAACATGATTTTCAGGCTGGACATATGGCTTAATGGTTAAAGTGTTTGCCTGTGAAGACTTGGAACCCAGGTTCAATTCCTGAGTACCCAAATAAAGCCAGATGCACAAGGTAGCCCATGTGTCTGGAGTTCATTTGTAGTGGGTGGAGGCCCTGGTATGACCATTCTCTATCTGCTTCTTGCTCTCTCTCTCTCTCTCTCTCTCTCTCTCTCTCTCTCTCTCTCTCAAATAAATAAAATTTTTTTTAAAAAAAGAAAACATGATTTTCTAAAATGTGAGGACTAGGGAGTAAGAAGCTGCTGGCTAGAGAAGAAGAGAAAGACAAAAAGAAAATGGAAGATGAGATGAAGGAGAAGAAGGAAGTAGGAGGAGTAAGGAGAGGAGGTGGAGGGGAGACCAGGAGGTGGTGAAGGGAAAAGAAGCAGTGGCTTGATTGCAGCTGGTTTTGTGAATTCACGAAGTGTGTGTTTGAAAAATGAAAGTGCATAAGTTAGTGCCGCTCCGGGGTTCTGGCTCCCCTGGTGTTAGCATAGCTGACACAATGACAGTTTATATGGAATTTATGTGCCTATTTCCTCTGCTTTTTATGGGAAAACATGTTGTTACCTTACAGCTGCCCACATCACATGCCGCCAATCCGCCTCTGAGCCATAGCACCTTTCTCAAGGAAACATACATACATCACGGGCTTATGTATTTTTTATAATGTTGTAAGGGGAAAATAATAAAATATGGGTTGTTGTGTATACCATGCCACAGTTTAATTTTTTTTATTTCACTGGTTTAATTGACTCTGACCATTTTTACTGCCCTTTTCCCACCTCATCTCACCATTTTAATTGTTTATGTGCCTGTGTGCAATTGGACTGCATCTGAGAAAGGACAGAAGCTGTAACCACAACTTAAAAGCCAATTGCTGAGCTTTAAAAAGTAAATAAAGCATTTAAGCTGCCACATCAGTAGGAAGATATATGCAGATGTAAACAGAAGGAAATGTGCATTTTAAAGTTAAATGCTTAAAAACTAGCTTCTCTTTCAAGTCACCTGCAGGAGATTTCTGGCTGGTGGCAGTGTTTGGCACACAGGAATGCATCAGGGGCCTTCTTCTCTTTGTTCCTGGTTGTGAAGCTATGTCTGGGCCACAGGCTTCCCCTGAGCATACCTGACAGTCAAGTGGCTCCTGGCCAAGGGACTAGTGTTGGCAGCTTTTATATACCACCTAGCCTGAGATCTGCCTTCCTACCCAATCTGCTAATAATGCGAGCCAAGAGTGATCTGTTTACACTAAAGACACTGCAGCCCTTCTTGCAGGAATTCCACTTTCTCTTTAACCACTACCATATTCTTTCTAATTGATCACAAGTAAAAACATGCTGCATATGCCAATGCATGTGCCCCAGAACTGTCTGTACTTAAAAGTAGGACTTTTTTCTGTAAATGAGGAAGTCAAGAACCCAATATAAGGAGAGACATGATGGATAAATGCTGATGAACCTAGAGAGGGGGGGGGAACCTTCTCTGTAGTTCAAAGGACTGGCTCTGGATTGTCAATAGACATCATGTGAGATGAAAGCACCTGTTAAACAAGTACTGTTTCTTTGTGTAGTCAACCTATATAAGACATTCTTGTTTATGGACTTATTATTAGACAGTACAGAATGAAATATATTTTCACTTAAAAAGGCAATGCTGGGCTGGGAGATGGCTTAGCAGTTAAGCACTTGCCTGTGAAGCCTAAGGACCCAGGTTCAAGGCTTGATTCCCCAAGACCCATGTTAGCCAGATGCACAAGAGGACACACACATCTGAAGTTCGTTTGCAGTGGCTGGAAGCCCTGGCATGCCCATTCTGTCTCCCTCTCTCTCTGCCTCTTTCTCTCTCTGTCTGTCATCCTCAGATAAGTAAATAAAAAAGAAAAATAAACAAAAAATATTTTTTTAAAAAAAAAAAAAAGACAATGCTGAACAGAGAGTTTATCAGTTAAGGAACTTGCCATCAAAGCCAAATGATCCAGGTTTCATTCACCAGTACCTACATGAAGCTGGATGCACAAAGTGGCACATGTGTCTGGAGTTCGTTTGCAGTGGCTAGATGTCATGGAATGCTATTCATTCTCTCTCCTATTATTTTTAATTTTATTTCTCTCTCTCCCTCTCTCTCAAATAAATAAATAAATAAATAAATAAATAAATAAATAATATATGTATATATTTTTAAGCAAAGACAATGTAAATAGCCTCCTGGTATATAAGTTGGGCCCTGAATGATATAAGGAATTATCTTGTTTATCCAGTGTGTGTGTGTGTGTGTGTGTGTGTGTGTGTGTGTGTGTGTTACATATTGTAAATCCCTCTTGATCACCTAAGGACTCAGAATTTTTCATACTAATTAATTTATTAGGAAGGTGGCAATTTAAAAAAATATACTTTTCTTTATTTACAAACAGAAAGAGGGAGAGGAAGAGAGAGAGTGAGGATAGCAAATTGGGAATGGTCATGCCAGAGTCTCTAGGCACTGCAAATGAACTCAAAATGCATATGCCACTTTGTGCTTCTGGCTTTACTTGGGTAACGGGGATTGAACCCAAGCCATCAGATTTTGCAACAAGTGCCTTTAATCACTGAGCGCTCTCTCCAAGGTGGAGATTTTATATTTATTTATTTATTTATTTGACACAAAAAGAGGGAGAGAGAGAGAAAGAATAGGCATGCCAGGGCCTTCAGCCACTGCAAATGAACTCCAGATGCATGTGCCACCATTTGCATCTGACTAACATGGGTCCTGGGGGTTAGAACCTGGGTCTTTTGACTTTGCAGGCAAACGCCTTAACTACTAAGCCATCCCTCCAGCTCCAAGGAGGGGATTTTTAGCTCCAAATACTTTATCCCTTCACTGACCAACCTCTGGGAAACAAAACAGTCTGTGAATGTTCAGATTACAGTACCATACTCTGAGATGTTGACATTGGAAGAATCACTCTGTAGTCAGAAGAAACATTGAGTGGCCCAACCTGCATTCCTGTAGAATTATGGGAAACTCAATGAAGCTTTCTAGTGTTTTGTTCTTTTGTCTGTCATGTTCTATCATCCAAAATAACACACCACCCCCCTTAAGAGCTTTGTAGTAAAGCTGCGAATGGGCTAGACTCTTTAACTCACATATTCACAATTACAACAAATGCAAACATATTTCATGAAGTATTTGTGTTTCTGCTTTACTGGATGTATAGGATGCACCTCTGTGTCCACCTAGCCTAAGATAAGTCCCCACTCTTGTTTCTAACCTGCCTCCGCATGGCAACTTTCATTTAAACCTGTATCCTAGGATTTTTGGTGTCCAATTTCAGAAAAGTCAAGAAATCTTTCCCACTCTATTTCAAATCCATGAGAACTAACACCATGGAGGGAAATTTGATTTTTTCTGTGCATTTCTGGTGCAAGATGTAATGGCTAATGAATGCAACAAAATTGCACTCCAGGGCCAGGAAAGATTTTCAATGACTAGCTCTGGATACAATGGCATGAAATGATTTAGGAACACAGAGTCAGAAAGAGTGCTCAGAATAGTGAGGACTTGGGACACACCTTGATATGTTCATAGAGTTGATTAAAGACCCATCACTCCTTGGATCTGAATGCCAATCACTCTTTGTATCATTGTTTCAGTTTACTCTTAAGAGATTCCACACACTGATGTGACTCAATCTATTGTTACCTGCTGAAGACATTTGCCAAATTCTAGTATAGATAAATGTGACGGTAAAGCTAATGTTGGGAGAATTTGATTATCTGCAACACATAAGTCTTTGTGATATAAGAAACAGCAAGTGATATTTATTCCCTCTTTTAATTATTTAGACAATGTTTGGAATAAATTCTCAATTTGGTTTTATCTATAATTGCTTTAGGTTTCATGTATGTTTGTCCTACGTATAAAGCAATGGGTGTGAACTCACTCCTGGTTCTCCTAGCTTTGCTACTAAGGATAGAAATGCAGCATGTATTTTTCTTTCCTTTGCTTTTTCCTCCAAACAAGCAAAATAGAAGACAAAATATGACAAAGGCAATCTACGCTTCTATCAACCTGTATTTAAAGTGAAAAGCTAAAGAGATCAGAAATACTATGTTCTAAAAATTGTAGTCAGTGTCAGCCAAGGCAGACTCAGAAGGAATGGCAGACAAGGGTAATTTCCTTCAGTGAGTAGTGCCAGAAACAGAGACCATCTCCATGGCATGGCACATGTCTATGTGTGCACTGTGCATTTGCATGTTCACGCTATCATATAAACATTCTACAAACACCTTGCCTTAGTCTCTTTCCTCTACATCCTGTGCCTTAGTAGAAAAGAAAAGTAGTAATGACTCAGAAGGAGGAGAGAGTCTTGAACTCAACCCCCTCACAGAGTGAGGGGAGCATGATGTGATGGGGGATGAAAGTGGGGAAAATGGCCTGTCCACTGTGCTCTTAAGGGAACAACTGATGGGCTTTCACTAGTAGATTGTGTTTCAATCATAGTCACTAATAAATTTCTTTCATGCCTCCACCCTGGTGACTTATAGGCCACCCCTGAGCATTCATTCTCTTAGGTAAGCTATTGACATGAAATATTATAGGTTTGTGATGATGACGGCAAGGCCTGACAAGTCAGACATGTGTCACCAAAGCATTAAATCTCAGTTCAAAATGCTTTCATGTATTAACCTTATGCAATCCTTAATAAGGAAGAGTTATATAGTTAACAGAAATATTCTGTTTAACAGAATGAGAAACCTTAGAGGCCACATATATACCTAATACCACAGTCACTGGAGTCAGGGTCGGAACTTCAGGCCAAGTATGATCATTCTAGAGAAAGATTTATCAACCAGTAACATCTTCTGTTTCCTCACAGAACTACTATGTCATGGATGGTTACCTGCACTGTGTAATTTCAGCAGAAACAATGGCTCCAGGTCCTTTCTGGGTCACCCTGAAAATCACACATATCTCTAAAATAAAGACACTCAACACAATTAATTTTTTGAAATTTAAATAATGAAACTAGAAAATTTCAGATCCCACAATAATTTACTTATAAGCCCAATGCAGCATGGCTAATGATTGTAACCTAAAGGAAAGAGATAGACAGAGAGAGAGAGAAAGGAAGCCCTGGAACTGTAGAGAGAAAGAAAACTGCATTGGTAAATATATGAAATATATATGTGTATATTATGTATGCCTGCAGTTTACAACCTAATATGCAAACTTATGTAAGATAAATCGTCATTTATACCGCCATATGTGGTCATCAACTCTTAGGTATGAGGTTGTACCGCATACACATTCCTTCTATACTTTATTCATTCACTAAAGTCAGTTTATATTCAATGTCTCCATATTTTTCTTTAAATTTAATTTCTTCTACTGAGTTACAAGTCATTAGTCCTTCTCCCTGGACGGGAGTAGTACATTTGGATAATTTTCTAGGAATTCCTGTCTTGAACAGTGCCTCTTTTTGCTTCTAGTTCCTCCAACTCATATGATGGTTCATATGTCTTCTTTAATTTCCTGTTTTCTAAAAACATAATTATTTTCTTTTTTTCCTTGCCTAGCATTCAAAATCACTGGAAATCATAACTATAGACTGCCTGTCATTGTTTTGTTTTGATATTTTAAATTATGTATTTTCAAGGAAAGAGAAAGAAAGAAAGACAATGGATGTGCCAGGGCCTCCTGCCACTGAAAATGAACTCCAGATACATGAACCACTTTGTGCCTGTGCTTTATGTGGATGCTGGCAGATAGAACCCAGGTCATCAGGCTTTGCAAGTGCCAATAGTCACTGAAAAATCTTTCTAGTCCCTAGAGTGCCTTTTTAGCCCTTTACATTTAGTTGGAGATATTCAGTCACATGCACTCACTGGTAGCTCTCAGAATGATTTTGTTTTCTTTCATCTAAACTTGGATTTCTGGCATATTCTCCTCTTAGAGTCCTTTCCTTTTCTCTGATCAAAATCCTTCCCCTACTCAAGGGTAATTGTCAATACCACCTCTTTCTGAAAGCCTTTTCCTTTTCGTTTTTTAAGCTTACAATAATTTGATAGGTAATGGGTTTCATTATGACATTTCCATACATGTATGGAAATCATACTGAATCTACTGTCTTTCCTTGTATCACTCTCTAAATCAGGACCCTTTTACATCAACTAACTCCACATATGAGAGAAAATATGTGATATTTATCTCTCAGCATTTGGCTTGTTTTCTATTCATTTTTTTTAAAATTTAATTTATTAGTTTTCTTTTCAGCAAATAAAGGCAGTATGGTACCATTGTTTAGGCTCATTCATGATCTATCTCCTCCCAATGGACGTTCCTTGTTGATGTAAATGGGTCATGCATTGTGGAGTTAGCCCACAGTTATTGGTATGATAAATGTCTCTGCATATCATGACCCAAAATGTGACTCTGACATTCTTTCCGCCCCCTCTTCAGCAAAATTTCCCTGAGCCATGTTGGGTTCATTTTTGCTCTGCTTCAGTGCTGAGGTGTTGGGGGCCTCTGAGGCTCTGGCTCTCTGATTTGGTAGGAGTTGATTTTTCTCTGTGTTGGTCTCCTTCCCCTTTGTGCTGGTATCGGGTTCATCAGGAAAACAGCACCCTTGCTTGTTTTGCCAATTTTCCTTAGTTTCAGTTGGGCCCCTTTTGAGGTATGATGGTTCAGCTCTCTCCTTAGGATCTGCATCTATCTGAAAAAGAGAAGCAGATTCTCCAACGGAGAGTAAGTTATTACCCATAAAATTGAGATAAGACTTACTTTTTTGATAGACAGTTTGATAAGTGTAGGCCCTCTTATACCCCCTGATTGATGGTAGCTTGATACTGGAGAGTGGGCTTATGTTTTGTTATGGTTCTGACTTGTTTCCCAGCTCCAGCTATGGGTCCTGTACCACTGAGGGGATCAGTTAGCCAAATCAAGAGCAGTTTGTTCCCCACCATGGCTGTGTGCCACTATTGCACTTGTGTGGGCATCACACCAGGTTATTTGTTGCTAAGTAGGTTAGACCAAGAGTTGCTTGGATAGATCTTGGTCATTTCCCCCAGTCGCCCATGTAGCACCTCCTGGCACTAGACATGCTGACTGTCTGGGGACTGACTCTCTCCTGGCTTTCGGCCATGCCATTCCATTTTATGTGTCAGCTGTGCATGGAGTCTTCAGCAATAGGGTCTTAGCACTGACCTTTGGTGGGTCATCAAATACTCTGACAGAAGTCTATCATTGCTTTAGGAAACCTTGTAGGTTTCTCTGATCAAAAGCTCATTGTGGATGATAACCCCATGCTGGTAGTGGGGGTTACAGGTCAGTGCCCACTAAGAAAATGAGGAAAAACAACTAATATACAAGAGTTAGAGAGGAGGGGGGGGGGAGGGGAGAGGGAGAGAAGGAAGATGTAGAAGATTTAGGCTAGTCTTGATCCTACCCTGTCCAGTATCTTGTGGTTCAGGTGTTTCCTGTAAGGGTCTAGTGAAGGTTCAGCCATTTGGTCTGTCTTTTAGGAAGTAGAATTTTATGGTACCATTGGCGTTTGGGTCCAGATTAGTCTTTCCCACCCCTTCGATGCCCTCTCCTCCCTCCCCATCCATCCTAGTGTCTAGCTGGAAGTCGTCTTTACTTGAATTTTTTTTTATTGATTGATGTGAAGAGTGAGTGGGTGAGTGTACAAGCTGTGGTGCATATGTGGAAGTTAGAGGAGTGGGTCACAGATGTGCTGTATGTACTCTGAGAGAGACCTCTTGCTGTTGCAAAAGAATCTGGCCTGCAAGTTTCAGATTGTCCCAGGTCTACATCAGGCTTCATATGGGTAATCCCAGGTCAACAAGCTTTGCAAACAATGGCTTTTCAGTGCTGAGTCATCTTCCCTGCCCATATCTATCTTATTTTCATCATGATCTCTAGTTTCATCTATGTTCATGCAAGCAACATAATTTAATTCATCTTTTTGAATAAATAAAACTCTGATATATATCCTTTACCTTATTTGTTAACCCATTGCTGGGTAAATACATAACTCCTATAACTTGGCTGTTGTGAACATTGTTATATATACATGGTTATACTGCTACCTCTGTTTATTTCTGTATATACATGAGTGTGTAGCTATCTCTGTATATTGTTGTGTATACATCTTGTGAAGGTATTTCTGTGTGTTGTTGTATACCTGGGTGTCCAACTATCTCTGTATATTTCTGTATATAATACATGGGTATGCAGATATCTCTGTACTGATCTAGGAGAATCTGAAGCTTGCAGGCCAGATAGCCTTCTATTTAATATGGTTTCAAAGTCCCAAGTCTCATCTGAGATTTAAGATTTTCTCTTAGCTATGAGTCCTGGAAAATCTAACTAGTTATATACTTTCAACATATAAAGGCACAGAGTAAACAATTTCAACTGGTATAAGGCATAAGAGGGAGAGATTGGAACAATGCAAACTCAACAACCATAAACAACAACAAAAAAGAGACCAAACTTCTGCGGTTCAAGTTCAATCATGACTAGTGACTTACAGTCTTCAGATTTTCCAATTCCACCCCTCCAGCTGGGCTGAGTAGACAGGGAAAACTTCCATCCCTAACTAACACCCTCCATGGTAGCCCTTGCACAGTCCTAGTATATCCAAAACTTCTTTGGGTCTCCATGCAATTCACAGTCCATCTTCCAGTGGCTTTTTCCAGCCTATCAGTGTCAACGTACTCATGACTCATGCCATATGTCAGCAGCAGCTTCTGGAACCATGTGTGCCCTTTTGACCCACTCCATGCAATTTTTAATGCTTCCAAAACCAATAACAGGTATGCAGGACACATCCATATTCTTAATTCAGGGACAAAATAAATTGCAACCTTGAAAAGTAGGTTCCTTCTCCAGTCATTATCTAAGTCCATTTTCTTGACCCAAGCACATCAGTCATTACAAATTTAACCTTGATCAAACTCACCGGTCCTGGGTGGAATAATGTACCCAACCATTATGCCAGTAGTCCAATTCCAACAAAATCATCTTTCCTCCCATAAAATTTTCATAAGCCAAGCCTCCAAGTTCAATTTTCTCTGCACTTAGCATTTTCAAACTCACACAAGAATAGTCCATAATACTTGGCTTACTGCTCCAGAATGTGTCTTCAGTTGCAAGCACCAAGTCCATGCCTATTGTTCCAAAGCAAAAGTTCCAAAACACCAAAATCCACATGGCAAATTCATCTTACCCCACATCCTGGCCCAGTATCATTCTTTTTTTGTATAAGTTGTTAAATAGTTTTATTTATATATTTATGAGAGAGAGAGAGAGAGAGAGAGAGAGAGAGAGAGAGATAGATAATGGGCATGCCAAGTCTTCAGCTGCTGCAAACAAACTCTAGACACATGCACCACCTTGTGTATCTAGATTATGTGGGTCCTGGGGAATCAAACCTGGGTCCTTTGGCTTTGCAGGCAAGAACCTTAACTGCTAAGCAATATTTGGGGCCCCTGGTACCAATTTCTGTAGTAGACAGCTTCAAGTTTGCTGAGATTAACTTCCACAGCAGGGCCAGTAATGAAGGAAAGGATTGAAGCTCATAGGTCCAGGGGAAGTTCTATAATGGCAGAAGCAGTTGGCCTACCGTAACAGGACCAACCACACAGAGGAAAAAACAAAATCCATACCACATATTACACTCAGGAACTCCAGGAACTTTGCATATATATCTTTAGATTGGAATCGCAAATCCACCACCACACCTTAAGGCTGGGCCCTAAGATCTGCCCAGTGATACCTCCTCCAGCCAAGTGGCTAGAAATCCTGAATTTATTAGGGGACATTTACTCAAACTACCACGCATGATGTGCATGTAACTCTATATTGTTGTGTATACGTGGTGTGCAGATACCTCTGTAGACTGTTGTGTATATATGGTGTGCAGATATCTCTGTAGATTGTTGTGTATACATGGTGTGCAGCCTTCTCTGTAGATTGCGGTCTATACATAGTTTGCAGATACCTCTGTAAGAGTTGTGTATACATGGGTATGAAGCCATCCCTGTCATGAGCTGACTTTGCTTCTTTTGGGGGGAATAAACCCAGGAATGACATGTTTTGATCACATGAAGATTCAGGTTTTACTTTTCTGAGGAATCTTCACACTGTTTTCCATGGTGTATAAATTTAAGTTTTCCCTGAATTCCAGACCTTTATTATTGTTTTTGGTTGCCTTAATGATATTCATTCTCACTCTTATGGGTTGCAATCTTAATATACTTTTCATTCAGGTTTCCATAATAGCTAAGGGCAATTGAGCATTTTCCTTTGTTTACTGGCCAGTTCTTCATTTAACAAGTATCTGTTCAGTTTATTATTAATTATATTAATCTTTTGGTATTTAATTTCTTGCTCTTTGTAAATCCTTGATCTTAATCACTTGTGAGATGAGTATTTGACAAAATTTTCTCCCATCCTGTGGAACATTTATTCACTCTTGATTTTATTATTACAATGAAGAATATTTTGGTCAACTTTTACTATTAATTTCTGAGCCTTTGGAGTCCTACTCAAAAAGTCACCAGCTATTTCTAGACCTAAAATAGTTACCTTAAGGTAAAGTTTTAGGTCTAACATTAAGGTCTTTGGTCCATTTTTGGTTGATATTTGTACAAGTTTAGGTAAGGATCAAGTCTACTTGTGGATATCTAATTTCACCATTATCCGTTGTTAAATGGGATGTCTATTTTTTGTCTCCAGGGTGTGCCTTTGATATCTTTGTCACAAAACTGAAGCTCTTATCCAAGTGGGCTTATTTCTAGTATGTCTATTTTACTCCATTATTCACCATGTCAGTTTCTGTGCCAGCACCATGTGACTAAAGTTACTCTGGCTCAGTAGCATAATATAAGGTCATATATTGTTAAACTTGCAGCATTGATCTTTATTCTCAAAATTGTTTTGGCTATTTGTGAACATTTTAGTTTCTCTGGAAGCATATGGAATATTTATTTTTAAGTCACTATGAAAAATCATATCCAGGACTAGAGAAATTGCTCGGTGGTTAAGGTGCTTGCCTGCAAATCTTAATGACTTAGGTTTGATTCCTAATACCCACATAAAGCCAGATGCACAGTGGAACATGAATCTGGAGTTCACTTGCAGAGGCTGGATGCCCTGGCACACCCATTTTGTTTCTCTCTCTCTCTTCTCTCTCTCTCTCTCCTTAAAAATAAATAAATAAAAATATTTTAAAAGATACTTTCTGAAGAATCCTAAAATTTCTTTCAAGATACATTAGTTGCAGGATACCTTGACTTTCAGTCCATTTTTTTTCTTTTGTTTTTATTTTATTTCTACGTAGGGTCTTATAATAGGCCAGGATGACCAAGAACTCACTCTGTAGCCCCAGGCTGGATTTGAACTCATGAGGACCCTCCTACTTCAGCCTCCCCTGTGCTAGGTTTAAAGGCACATGCCATCATGCCTAGCTTCAATTTTTAATGTACTTTTATTCAGTAATAACTCTATGTCTATTTTCTAACCCCTCCCATTAGTAACACATTTTCTTGAACAAAAATCACAGAATTTGACATCTAAAACCTATCTTTAGAATGCCCCCGAATAAAGTTTCAGACAAACAGAAGTTCACAAGCAGCTCTGCTGACAATAAATGATAATGTTGTATGTCATGTCCCCTTTCTGGCTGTCTAATTCTTTCCTGGTCCCTTCCTTATACCACATTAGTTTCCAAGCCCCCTTTGTCTTGCCTCAAGACCTCAAGAACGACCTCTGCAGGACTCTGTTGGGGTTGGAATGTTCTTCTCACTGTATCTTTCTGACCTGCATCCTCAGTGAAAGTAGGTACTACTCCAGTGTTACCCAGTTCCTCACTAAATTATGTAAAATGACAACATTTAGGCACCATCCTTTTATTCCTCTCTGATCCTGATTTGTCATCATCCACTTACTATAATTCAATATGCACCCAGTCATTATTGTTTATGACTCTGTCTTTCCCCAAACGAAAGCAAAACCCATGACAACAAAATTTGTGTTTCTGTGGGTACAGACCAGGACCTTGTAAGTGCTCAACACATGTTTGTAAAATGAACAAAGGGAGGAATGGTTTGTAACAAGACATAAGTTAAAGATAGCAAAGAAAGCATCACTGTTTTCAATCAAGGTAACTTAAAATTAAAAGCATATAGCAAAGTCATGATTTTTAGTCTAGATGTGTCTCCTGCAAGCGTTATTTAAAGCACATGAAAGGATTTGCTTCAATAGCATCAAACCCAAGTTTCATCCATTCTTTAGATACAACTGTGAATGCCTTGAGAAGCCTGTGTACAGAAAAAAAAAAAAAGTCAATCTGCACCAAGAATGTGATGTTAGCAATACATAAATTGTCAGAAATGTTCTACATAAGTAAAATAACCCAGTTCTTTCAACAGATAAATTAAGACTAGAAAAGTATGGAGGAAAACACTTATAGATTAAAAGAGGCTTGCCATTTTTTTTAAGGCCAGACCAATCACCACCAATCTGGATGTTGAATTGAACACTTAGATGTTGAAATCATATGGCTATGTATCTTCCAGAGGCAACACCTCTGGAATTCATGAAGCCATCACTAAGGAGGGTCATAGCCTTGTACAAGTTTGCAAAGGTTCATTTTTGACCTGAGTGGTGTGTCAAGAATACTTGCCTTATGGAACATCATTCATTCATTTTTTGGGGGGGGCAGGGGGAAATGTGTCAGGGAAGATTGCTCTTTTTTTAAAAAATTTTTTTGTTCATTTTTATTTGTTTATATGAGAGTGACAGAGAGAGAAAGAGGCAGATAGAGAGAGTGAGATTGAGAATGGGCACGCCAGGGCTTCCAGCCACTGCAAATGAACTCCAGATGCGTGCGCCCCCTTGTGCATCTGGCTAACGTGGGTCCTGGGGAATCAAGCCTCGAACTGGGGTCCTCAGGCTTCACAGGCAAGCGCTTAACCGCTAAGCCATCTCTCCAGCCCGAAGATTGCTATTTTATATCCAATAAAATCCATTCTTTTATTCATTTTATAATAAACTGAGGGTAGGAAAAGCTTGACTCTAAATGGCAGAGTCAGCAATTTAAAGCTTTAATTCACATATGGCACATCTCCTCATGGTGGTCTGCCTATGTCTCCACCCTTGTGGACCCCATGCCTGGAATGAATGATGATTTTGTTGAATCATGGAGCTTAAAAACCCCACTTTCTCCACAGCTCCACTTACCAAGAATCAGTCTGTCTGCTTACTGCCCTGATACTGGGAATTCAGAGATAGTTAAAGACCTTCAAGTTGTCTCAGAAGGAAGGGAAGAGGGGGAGGAGATGGGAAGGAGGGAGGAAAGAAAGGAGAAAGAAAGAAGGAAGAAGAGAGTAAGGAAAAGGAAAACTAGGAGCCAGTGAATTACTGTCTGTATTGTATGTTTACCTAAAGCTCTACCTTAAAGGAGAGGATGGGTGAGTTGAGTTTTAATGAAGAATTTGTTTACGCACTTACTTTCAAAATTCTGAAAACACTGGTTCTCAACTGTAGGCATTATTAAAGTACTAATGAAGTGGATTGTTTGATTCCAAATTTCCTCAGGATTGATTAACTGCAGTTTGGACTTTGAGAAATTTTAATGGAGATTGCAAGAGGCAAGGATCATGATCCTGGGCAGTGTTTAGCATGTTTTGTGAGTTTTTGTTTTGTTTTGTTTTGTTTTTGTTGTTGTTTATTTTCTTGTGCCTTCTAGCTCCTAGTAAGATGGCTACTCAGGATATAGTCAAGGAAAATTGGACCAATTCTTAAGACAATTAAAAAAATTTACTGTACCCTAAACAATGAGCTAAAGACATGCAGCCATTAATGCAGGAGAAAACAACCAACATATGAAGATGAAAGAGCCAGGCATCATGATATAGAAATGATGATTTCTCTACTAGTGTGAAGAGATGAAATTGGTGTTAGGTATTTTGTCAGATCCTGGATAGTAATAGATTACATGACCATAGGCTCAAGAGTACAACTAAAAATGATGATTATTTTCTGATATAGAAGCTCTTTCTCTGACTAGAGTGAAGGGTTGATTTTGGCCCCCAAAGATGTCAGCTCTTATTAGGTTAGGCAACAACAAATTTCTTCTGCATTATGACAGTGATAACTGCTGGTCAACATTCTCATGGCACCAAACACTGAATCCTCCCATGATGACTGCAGGGCTAGCACCTATGAAAAATAGATGTAGCGACTTAAGAGACCAGTCTCAGTGAGAAACATAAGAGAAGGAGTGTGCATTTCAAACTTGATTTGCTAAAGCATTCAGTCTATCTACTTTCTGCCCTACAAAGATCATGCTTTATGTCTCAGGTCATCACACATCTCGAATCTAAAAGTTTAAAATTATATCCATGGAGATAGTACAGAAGGGGGTGGTAGTTCCATAATACATGACAACAGAAACCTGTGATTCCAGTCCAGAGATGTGCATATACTAGTTCTATGAATGTTTATTTTATTTTATTTTTGTTTTTAGAGGTGGAGTTTCACTCTAGCTCAGGCTGACCTGAAATTCATTATGTAGTTTCAGGGTGGCCTCTAACTCATGGTAATCCTCCTACCTCTGCCTCATGAGTGCTGAGATTAAAGGAGTGTGCCACCAAGCTGGGCTAGTTCTGTGATTTTTTTTTAAATGTAAATGTATATGTATGCTGTGAATTCATGTGTGTATACATGCTAATATGCGTGCAGACACTCCTGTCTGTGCAGATGTGTGGAGAACAGAGGTTGATGTCAGATGTCTTTCTCAATTATTCTCCAACAGCCAGCATCACAAACATGCCAGAGCTTAAACGAGTCTCCATGGACCTTAGGCTAAACTTCAGGATCCATATTCCAGTGACATCCCCTCCATCCTTTTATCAGTTCTGCCTAATAGGAGCTCAAGCAAGCAGTTGAATAAAAAAGTGACTGAGTCTGTGGGCCATCCATTCAAAACTATCACATTATAACTACTACAACCTGCTGTTTCCTGGGCCCATTTGATTGCAATATCATTTCCCACCTTAAGTTAGTATCTGTCTCAATGGAAGAGTGAGCTTTTTGAATGCAGCAGACAAGAGGATCCTGCTTTTCAATCCAGACTGCAAGCCTATATCTTTTTGTTAGGGCATTGAGACCATTGATATTAAGAGTTATTATTGAAAGATGTGTATTCATTCCTGTAATCTCTCTGATTTTGTAGTGCTATTTTTCTCTTATATTACTCTTACATTAACTATTGCTCAATCATGCTTTATTATCTCCTGTGCTGTCATATATGTACTTCTCCTTCATGTTTTCTGCAGAGCCTGCTTAGTGGTCATGTATTACTTTAGCCTATTTTTATCATAGAAAGTTTTTATTTATCCTTCAGTTTAGGACTGGATGTAGTAGTATGTAGCTTTTCCAGATGTAGTAGTATGGTTTGGTAGTTGATGTATTTCAGAACTTGGAATACATCATTTCATGCTATCTGGCTTTTAAAGTTTGTGTTCAGTAATCTTCTGTTATCCTGCTAAGCTTGCCATTATAGATGACTAGGTACTTTCCTCTGACTATTTTCATTGTTTTGTGTTTAGTCATTTAATTATAATATGGCAAGGAGAAGTTCTTTTCTAGTATTGTCTGTTTGGTGTTCTAAATGCCTCTTATATCTGTATTGACACATCATCCCCTATTGGGGGAGGGGATATTTAGAATGAAATTCTTCTCCTATCTCCTGAATTCTTAAGCTTAATCTCTCCATAGTGTTTCTAATGTCTTGAATTTCCTACTCATATCTTCTTACTAGTTCACTTTTCTTTTTGTTGGAATGTTCTATATGTTCCAAATTCAGAAATTCTGTCCTGCATGGTTCAACGTATTGGTGAAAGTTTCTACACAGTTTTGTACTTGACTTACTTTGGTTTTTATTTCCAGTATTTCAAAATGGTGTTTCTTTAGTATTTCTAATTCCTTACTCTTGTCTTGTATTGACCTCCTTATTTCATTAAGTTGGATTCCTGTGTTCTCCTTTAGGAATTTCTTTTCTTCTTTGATTCCTTTGATTTCCTCTTTGATTTCTTTGAGCATATTTATAATTATACTTTGACGTCTATGTCTGGCATTTCATCTAATTCAGTCCCACTGGAGGTCATGGGGGTAATTAATTTTGGATTTATAATTTTTAAGAAGCCATATTGTCTTAATTTTTGTGTTTATTGTATTACTGTGTAAAGACTTTTGTATATCATGTTATTTCAATGCTTGAGTTTTCTACTTATCAACTCTATTCTTAGATGTGTAGATCAGAATTTATAAGTGTATGTTTTTCACGATAGGATCTTAAGGTGTCACATTTGGCTTCTATATTACTCCCAGAGTAATAGCAGGAGTGACTCAAGATAGTGGGTGTGGCAGCTATGCAAATGACCCAGTAATGAATAAACAACATTCTTTGTTATGTCAATAATTGCTGATGTGTAAACAAACAAGGCTGGTATGAAATATGCTAGGTTTTTGGTTACTTAGAAATTGGAGCAGTGTAGGGTGAGTTAGCATGAAGACTAGTATTAATTTAGTATAAGAGGGAGATGGCAAAACTATCCTGAAGAGAAAATTTGGGGTTCTGTTGGATTTCACAGATTTTAGATGTTGCAGAAACTAAAGAAAGTTGTGGTTATAGGGAGTAAAGAGAATGTGGAAGAGAAGGAAAATAAACAAATTGTGCATTGGAAAGTAGTAGAAGGACTTCAGTAGTAGGCTGGGCCAATAGACATATAGAACACACCTAAAATCCAACTGAGCAGTACATAAACACAAAGAAAACTAATTTTTTAATATTTTGGCATGAGTAGGGCTTACAAACACATAAACAAAGCCATTAGTGTGGCAGGCTTGGTGGTTCATATCCTTATGCCTCTCAATCATGAGGCTGAGATTTCTGAGATGTACTGTGTTCTAGGGCAGCTTGGGCTAGAGCAAGACCCTGCTCTCAAAGAAAGAAAGACAAGAAAAGCATAGTACACCAAGAAACATCAAGAGTGACCAAAACCATCCTTAACACACAACCCACTCAAGCATGACGAAATAGACCAAATATACACCACATCCAACCATCACCATTGTCCCCATGGGCTTGATTTTAAATTCTTTCCCTCCCTGGGATTCTTTTGTTTAGCAATCTGCTCTAATATGGAAGGTGCAACTAGCACTTCTAGTACAAGCCTGGTTTTGGCACACCTATTGCTCCAGTATAAAATTACCATTTGGGGTGATTTTCTATTTCACCTATGTTGAGTGTGAAGCTGAGTGTGAAGCTGATTGTGTCCTTGGTGTATTGTGGACTCAGCTCAGCTGGTTAGTGTGGTCTGCTTTTCAGATCAGCTGGGCTGGATTCTGTTCAGATGAAGGTTGGCCCCTATCCCTTGGAGTCCTGAGATCTATGGTGGTTCAGGTGCTGGCCAATGGGGATGGGGGATGTGTGAAAAGGTCTACGAAGAGGACTTGGTTTCAGAGCTGCTTAGCTGGTCTCTGCTGTCCTCTCCTTCAGGTTTTTTTTTTTTTTTTTCAAGTATTAATATTATTTCTGGCAGAATTTTTTTTTTTTTTTCTAGATAGGGTCTTGCTCTAGTGCAGGCTGACCTGTAATTCACTATGTAGCCTCAGGGTGTCCTTGAACTCACCACAATTCTCCTACCTCTGCCTCCCAAGTGCTAGGATTAAAAATGTATGCTACCACACTAAGCCTTTTATTATTATTTCTGATGGCCAATATGAGTGGGAAAACCTTTCCCTGTTGTCCTTCTCTTCCTGGCTCAGGCAAGACCCATTGAGTAGAAACACTACCCTGAGGAAGCAGGCTGGAACACATCCTCCTTGATTATTTGTGGTTGGAGGAAGCTCCTAGCTCCCTCCTGCTTCTCTGGAGGAGTCTCATCTTGGTTAGTAATTCCTTAAACTCCTTAGATTTTGGGTAGAAGAGTATATTGTGTGTTATCTTGCCTTTTTACCTTTAATTTTGACACTACTTTCCCACCATCATAAAGTTAAATATTACGTATTAAATTGAGAATATTATGTTCTCTCAGTATTGCTCTGCAGATGAAATTTGATGAGAATTACAAAAGAGTTCTTCAAAACTAATATGCTATAATATAATGTTTGGCAAAGTTATAGACTAACTTAGTTATTACATTTGAAGTTAAGCTTTCTTGTCCATCATGTATACTGTGTCCAGCATTGTTTGGCCACAGTGGTCAAACAAACAAAATAAAATTGATTCCTTCTGAGAAGTGCTCCTCAGTGCATTCTGGTCTGGATGAGTTTTTACTCTGATTATTTCTTATAACTCCATTTGGTATAGACATCCAACACTTTCCTTAGCCTACCTACCATTGTGGGTTTGAAGGTGTCCGAAGGAAAGCCAAGTGATTTTACCTGTGTTATCACTGCCATGCTATCTCTGAGGCATCTTTATCTAAACTATAAGAGAGGGGACAAGTCCATGCCAGCCTTTTGCTGACATAAAAACTCATAATTCATTGACTGCTTGATTATTTGAACCAAAGACTTTTTCCAGGAGTAAATAGAATGAATCATTCCAAAAAGAGATTCATATCAATTGGCTTCATTTTCTTGCTGTTAAAACAGCATCAAACATCGTGGACCAGTGTTGGAGTAGGAGATGGCGATCAATATAACAAGAATTAGCAGTGGGATCTGGGAGAAGTCTGCCCCTGTTATCACAGTATACGATGCTGTATTTGGCAGAGGGCAGAGCTAGTAGGTGTCGTTATTTTCTTTTAATTCTTACCACCTTCTCATAAATTCCCCTGTGGAGATTTGAGCCTGCTAATCTCTGCTTTCTGGTGTGGAACCCACACTGAAAACTATGGTTTAATTGTACCCTGACTCCCTCCCTCCCTGGGCTTCCCAGAGCCACACCTGAGTTCCACAGGACTGTTGTCCTCCTCACAGAGCAGATATGCAGGGGTCTGGATCAATGGACCTCACTGTTCTATCTATAGAAAGAAATGCATCCTCCCTGTTCATTCAGTGCACAATAAAGTCCATGGCTGTCATGTGGTCCTTGCTTGTCAGGATATACACACAGCTGGGTGAAGCCCATGTCAGCTTTTTGCTAGAGCAAAAGTTTTCTTTTTCTTTCTTTCTTTCCTTCTTTTTTTTTTTTTTTTTAATTTGCGCACTTACACTGTCTCTCTCCTTCTTGCGAGGACATAAGAAGGCAGAGTCCAGGGAGCTTCACACTAGTACTGCCTGCCAGGAACTGAAAGGGCCAATTAGCAGTGTTCCCTCTGTGGCATCTCTGCTCCTCTCCTGCCTTGCTGGGGATTCATAAATTACCCATGCTATGGCAGATGAGGAGACCCTGGGCACCTGCTCACAGTTCTTCAGACACCACCGGCTGAACAGGAGCTTCCCTCTGAGAGGCCTGGGAGACTCACTAAACCTGCCTCAGTGGGAAATCAGTTGTTAACTAGGTCACAGGCAGCTGCTGATGGAAACTCTAAAGGGAGTCACTCTGCAAGGGGTGGGCTATCTGTAGAAATGTTTGTTCTTTATTTGAGGAGGAAGGAATGGAAGAATCTAGAGATAGAAACAAAGTTTAAGAAAAGTGAGAGATGAAGAAAAGGGAATGAAGGGGAAGAAAATGAGGGACAGAGGAAAGGAATAAAGCAGGAAGAGGGGCTGAAAGGAAGGGAGGGAGGGCAGGAGAGGACTCTTCAGTTTAACTGCTTCCTGCTTCGATAAATAACTGCAGATGCTGTGGGAGTTCACAGCGGTATTAGGGCTGATAAACAAGAGGCAAACCAGCAAGTATATGAAGATGCATCTTATTCATCACCCACTGTTTTCTGTGGACTTGAACTTGGTATATATTTTCTTACTTTGAATACAGTTTCTTTTTCAAGTTATCAAATTACTATATTGGTTTAAGTTTTTTAATCCATGGAAGAGGCTGAACAATTTTTTCCCCAATGTCCTTCATAATATAATGAAACATCTTTTGAATCTACTTCAAGATCAACATATTTCCAGCAAATTTCATGACCTCTCCCTACTCCAGTTCCCTTACTTGTGTTCTTCTGGGAGTAGACACTGTGGTTGCCCTTGACCTCCAAGAGTCAGCACTTCTCGCTATCATTTCCTCCCATAGTAGGGAGTCCTAGCACCTGCCGGGCTCACCCCACCCCACCCCACCCGAGCTCTTACGATAACACTTGTGTTTCTAGCAGCTGGGATGGCTGAGGTGGTCACTAATTGGCAGTCCTGCTGTGGGCTTGTGACACTTCCTGGCATGATACACGCTGCTGTCAGAGGTCTCCTGCTGAAACACCCTGGGAAGACTCACAGTGCACATGGAATACACTTTGTAATCCAAGTTGCTCAAAGCCTCACCCAGCTTTTTCACCTTGCCTACCACTCTCCCTCGACCCCACTCCCGTCTGCCTCTGAGCCGCTGTGGACCCATGCCACTATTATGATTATTGTGTTGCTTCCCACATGTGTTACCCAACTCCTACAAGCACTGCTGAAACACAATGACCTTCAAGGGATCATTAGGTTTAAAATAAACCCTGGTCATCATATCATTCTGGGGTGTTTTAATCCTAATCATGCAATATAACTACATTGTCTAAATCTATAGTCACTGCTCAAATTGCTGTGGAATACTTTGAACATGGCCTTCTAAACCCAAACACAGTACAAATATTGAAAATGAAAGAATTTTATCAATAATTTGTATTGATTGTATATCGAATAATGATATTTTGGACCATGTTTTAAATATAGCTGCCAAAATAAAATATATTATTAGACTGATTCTCATTTGTTTCTTGTTATACTTTCAATGTGACTACAAAAACAATTAAAATTATTCATGCATCCTAAATTACATTTATATCAGTGAGCAGTGAACTGGAGAACACTTGCCATTTTATGTTGGATTACCTTATTGCTGAGGAGTCCGTGTTCCCTACTCCTTGGTCTAGGACCCATGAAGCAAAGGAAGAAGGAGGAAGAGGGCACTCTATTTTGCCAACAGCATCTGTGAGCCCAACTCGGGATGGAAGTGGGGGCCTTAGCTGTAATATATTGTCCATAGGTTCTTCTCTGTAAGTTTCACCTACTGGATTTTTGTTCCCTTTAGTGGGTTTATAACCATATATATATATATATATATTCAGGATGCATGTTGTTTGTTGTAACATCATTGTCTCTGGATTCCTTTTGCAGTCTCATGTAAAAGGTGTATAATGCACAGAAAATTTAATTTTATGTAGTTAAATGCTCCCTATATTTGTGATTTTGAGCTGTATTTAAAACTATACCCTCCTCTGAGTCATAGCAATATCTCTGTAACTGAACTGAGTTTTTGAAATGCTATGAGACTGAGATTCTTTCTTTGAAAGGCAATAATGCTATAATAATATGTCAAACTTAACCTTAAATTTATAATAATTAAGAATAAATTTTGCTCAAGCTGAGGCTACTGGGATACCACCTCTTCTTAAAAAGAAAAAGGGTCAGAGACTTTTATTTCCAAGAGGAAACGTTTAGAAGTGAAATTATTGGGTTTTAAATAATGCATAATTATAATGCTTTGATAAATTCCAGTTGAGGAGACTACACAGTCTCATGTTTTAGTAGAAAACTCTTTTGTGTTACTGATGTATTGGAAGGATGACTTTAACATACTCTCTTGTACATGGAAGGAATGAAAGTTACATCCTTCTTACTTTGTCACATGGATTGGTAAAAATTTGGGCCTCGAGAGTGAAAGCTATTGTGAAGGAATGAAAGTAAAAACAAAATTAAGGAAGTCTGTGGCAAAAGATGAGGGGGGTGTCAGATAGAAGAGCAAATCTAGATTTGATAAAGATATAACTTTCTTTGAAAAGGACATTTCAAGGTTGGGAAGAAGAAGATTATAATAGAAATAGAGCATTCTTTCACCAGAATATTTACAGTACCTTTACTTTCAGGACAAATCATGTACTACAGAAAGAGTAAACAAGACTAAAAATTCCAGAGGATGGAGTGGTGTGAGAAACGATGGTGATATGACAGGACAGTAGAAGAGAGCATGTCTTGCTCTGGGCCAGCCTGCATTAGAGATGGGTTGTTAGGACTCAGCTCTGGGGAGAGTGAAACTGAAAGTGGACAGAGGGACAGGGACATGGGGGAAGGGAAAACTAATATAAGCACAGTTAACAAGCATTTTTTGTCCAGTTGATTAGTGAGGGCAAAATCGTTCAGGTAGATCTGAAAGGATGGTTCAGCAGTGAAAGGTACTTGCTTGCAAAGCCAGAAAGCTTGGCTTTGGTTCCCCAGTGCCCAATGGTCCAGTGCCTATGCATGGCATTTATTTGCAGTCGCATTAGGTCCTGGTATGCCCATATTAACTTTCTCTTTCTCTCAAATAAATGAAAATATTTTTTAAAATACTACAGGTAAAGAATGAATATTTGGAGGATCTGTGCCTGGCTTTGTGATAGGCGTACAAGGGACACATCCAGGAGTTATGCTTCAAATGTGGCAAGGTGATTCTAGCGGCGAGCTTTCCTTTGCTTTCCATAGGAGTACAAAGTTTATGTACAAGTCAAAATTCTGGGGGAAAGGAGCTTTCTTTAAACAAAATGGTGAGGTAGTGGTGGAAGTAGAGTGTATGAGAATAGCTTCCCCATGAGTACGGGTCAGGAGATGGATTTTGATGCCTGCTCCCCTGTTTAGGGAAGAAGCCCTGGAGATACAGGAGCAGTGCACTGAAACACAGAAGGTGCTTGGTCTTCTTTATGTACAAGGCAGATGGTACTTCCAGTCATTCCATGCCCAGAGAAGGGCAGGAGCATGAACCTGGTTTTGCTGCAATTGCTGGCTCTTCTTATAGCTCCAGAGCTTGCAGAGCTGCACGTCTGGTGGAGCAGGCAGATATGCAAGTCAACAAGCAGTCAGAAGAAATTCAACATATTACTAAAATAATCAATAATAAGGCAACATAAAAAAAATAAGAGGAGCTACTTTAAGTAGATGGATCAAGAAAAGGAACCTGAGGCTGGCAGATGCAAGTCATGTGAAGGGCAGCAGTCGAGGTATCAGCAGTCGCCAAAAGCCCCAGCAGGCCAGAACAAGAGCTCTTGATAGAGGACAGAACAATCCACGGCACTTGTCAGGCAGTCTGGCTGAAATCTCGGGACACAGAAACATGTGTGAATCACAATCTAGGTGTACAAGGACTGACCGCTCAGATATCTTGTATGAAGAAAGAACAACACCATGGGAAATCATGTGTGCAGGATGCTTCTGGTCATTTGATGGAGTTCCATCATCAAAGGACAAAGGTGAAGGTTGACAAAGATAGACACTGAAAGTTTTTGGGAAAACTGAAATCCTCATATCTTTATCTGTTACTTAATTGTGCAGCCTTCTTATAAGACCTCAACTCCTGAGGTATAAGTAATAAATCTTTTCCCAAATATCTTGGGGGCTGGAGAGATGGTTCAACAGGTAAGGCAACTGCCTGCAAAGCCTAACAATCTGGTTTGAGTCTGCAGTACTGAAGTAAAGCCAGAAGCATGAATTGGATGGTACATGTGTCTAGAGTTTGTTTATAGCAGCTAGAGACCTTGGTATGCACATTCTCATTCACTGTCTTTCTCCTTGCAAATAAATAAAATAAAATAAATTAAAAATATCTTGGACATTTTCAACAAACTTAATTGTTATCTAACTCTTTTCCCCCCTTTCTCTCCCTCTCTCCCTCTCTCTCTCTCTCTCTCTCTCTCTCTCTCTCTCTCTCACACACACACACACACACACGCACACACACACACACACACACACACAAATTGCTTCTTTGAAAAAGAGTCTCATTCTTTATCCCAGGATGTCCTGAAACACAATGTAGATCAGGCTGGCCTCAATCTCATGACAATTCTGCTCCAGCTTTCCAAATAAAGGGATAAAGGATGTGAGACACATGGCTGGCTGTTAAGATAATTGTTTTTAATTACTTAGTAACAGTTCTTTCCCACAATACCCATTGAGATTCCAAACATAATTCTTTTATAGTTTAAAATCACTCTAAGAAATATGTGTAAATCAAATATTAAAATGTGTTTCTCAGTCAGAAGGAACATAGATCACCATTTACTTTTCTTAAAAACTTGTCTTTTTCATGCCCACCTAGGGACACCAGCCCTCAGTGAGCTTTGGCTCAGTTGTTAAAGGTACTTTCTTGCAAAGCCTGGCTCCATTACCCAGTACTCTCATCAAGCCAGGAGCACAGCATGGTCCATATGCATCTGGAGTTCGTTTGCAGCAGCAAGAGACCCTGGATCACTCATATTCTCCCTCCACCCCTCTCAAAGAAAAAAAAAGTGTGTCTGCAAGTCTTTGTAGTTTCTCAGGTAGATGCTTGATAAATAATTCTTTAGTTTATTTCCAGATGTTTTACATTAGATATTAAAGTTCAATTTGTTCCATATTACATATGGACTGTTTCCTAATAGTACAATATTATACAAAGAAAATGTTGTTATTTTAGTATTTCTTAAATTGGTTGTATTAGGTTTTCCAAATGGATAGTAACATCATTGTCCCCTATTAAATGGTTTTCTCTTAGAGTTTTCATGGTTTATCCTAATGTGTTATCTCTCAAATTTTACTCTATTTTCTCATCAAAGGATTTTTGTTTTAAAACTGGTGATAGGAGTAGCCACAATTACAAATAATCTTGACTCTAGGCTTGAAATAAATAAGATATTTAGAAAACTTTTATCATTTCACTAGGCATGTTTTTTATTTTTTATATTCATTGCCAAGCAAAGAGAGAGAGAGAGAGAGAGAGAGAGAGAGAGAGAGAGAGAGAGAGAGAGAAAGAATAGGTCCAGGGCCTCTAATCACTGCAAATGAACTCTAGATTCATGTGCCACTTTGTGCATCTGGCTTTGCATGGGTACTGGGGAATTGGACCTGGTTCCTTAGACATTGCAGACAAGCACCTTAACTACTAAGCCATCTCTCCAGCCCTCACTGGGCATTTTTGATAATATTAAATGTACTTTATAGTTTATATCAATATTCTAAGATAATTGTCATTTGCTATTTTGTTCTTTATCTTTGTAAGGCCATTACTACATAGCAGAAGGATAACTTTCTATTAACATAAAGTTTCTACTGTGGGAGTTAGAAATAACTCACTTATTAAAATATTTAGGGTAATAAACACTTTAAAATTAGTTGATAGTTTTATTAAATTTGTTTTATAATTTTCAACTGCTAAGATTTGTATTTCTTTTTGCATTTATTATAATGATTCTTTTTGAAAATTATTAATTCAGTCCATATATTCAAACACAAATGAACATAACCCCCCTTAGTTTTATTTCCATTTACTTATCTGTGTATATATTCTGTTATCTTTTATTCATATTTAATATTACCACTCTTATATTTTTATTGCTTATGAGTCATCACTAGTCATCACATTATCTCTGTTTTTTTTCAAAGAAGCTTCACTAACAGTAGTTTTAGTTTTGTTTAAATTTAAGTTGTGAATTTTTTCAGTTTTAGCTTTATTCTGTTCTTTAACATCTTTAGCATGTGTACTTTGGCTTAAGACTTTTTCTTATAAACAGCTTTCTCTTTCTATAATAAATACCTGAGGAATTCAGTTTATAAACAGGAAAAGATTTTCTGCTGTCTATGGTAACTCCCACAGCTCTGGTCTGTGAGGAGGCAGCCTTCATGGTGGGAGTGCATAGTAGATGAGAGCTATTCATTTCACAGCCCAAAAGTGAACACATGCAGAGTCCCTCTCCCTGCCTTAAGGCATCCCTATTGACCGGAAGCCTCCATGAAATCCTCAGCTGTTTTTAAGTTTCAACTTCCAAGCATAGCACTGAGTGGTGATGTAAGCATTTAATCCATTGACCTTTGGGCAAATATATAAGATCCAAACTAGAAGAAAGGCTATTTAGAGAAATATTTTATAATTGTTCATGTGGTTGTTGTTCTTCATTTGTGATTTTATACAAGGTTCAGAAATGAAGGCTTTAAAACCGGCAGCAAGACCGTACTAGCACCTAGAAAGAACTTCAGTTTGAGCCTGGTGGATAGAAAACTTAGAGGTTGAACTTTCCATGGAAGGAACCAAAAATGAATTAACGAAAAAGCAACTGTTTCAAGGTTTTTATATTGTAGTTGTATAAAAAGCAGAACATTAAAATGTCTTCTACAAATTAACATTAATGTGGAAATGTTTACAATTGTCATGCAAATGGAGTTATTGAGATCTTGTAGGTAGATGATCAAGATATGTCTTAAAAGATTTTTTTTATTTTTACTTAGAATTATTTTTCCACTTTTGACATTTTCATACAAGTATATAATATATTTTATCTTATTCTCCCATTACTCTTGGTCACCCTCCCACTCCAAAAACATCCTTCTTCTTCTTTTCCATTAATCTCCATGTTATTTTCATATATACATATATACATATACATTATATAATATATTATAATATATAATATAATATCATAATAGTATATTATAATATAGTATATAATTACTATTATATTATTATATATTTATATATAATATATTACATATACATTATATAATATAATATACAATAATATATTACTATAATATATAATATAATATATAATAATTATTATATAATATATTATATTATTATATTATATATGACATATAATATAATATTATAATATATATTATATGTCATATATAATACAATAATATAATATATATTATAATATATATATATATATATATATATATATATATATATATTCTTAGTTAAGAGAGAGGGGCAGATAAATATATGGAGAGAGAGAGAGAGAGAGAGAATGGGCATGCCAGGGCCTCCAACCACTGCAAACAAACTTAGTATGCAAGTGCCACCTTGCTCATATGCCTTACATCGGTACTGAGGAATCAAATCTGCTTCCTTAGGCTTTGCAAGGAAGCACCTTAAACAGTAATCCATCTCTCCAGCCCATCATGCCTTTTATCAATCTTTAACCATTGAGTTAAATTAAATTGCTAGCATGATCCTGGATAGTAAGTTATTTATTGAGGAATGGGAAACTTACTAGTGGCTACACCACCGATGCACCTGACTCCCCCTCTCCCAGCAGTCATTTGCTGCCAGTAGCAGCTCTGGGAGGCGTGGGGTCTCAGGGACCTTCCCCTATCACTGGTGAAGTATTGACGGGTTCCTTATGGGTCACTCTTCTGTTTGTTTCCCTTTCTCATTCCCTTCCTCTTTTAATCTTCCACACACTCTCTCTCTCCTTATAGCTTACTTTCCTTTCCATATCTCAGCATTTCTTTTATAGATATGTATTTGTCAATATGTTATTACTAATTATATATTTTTAATGAAAAAGATAAATTTTATATTAACTATTTTGACTAAATAATTATTCTTGGTTTACTTAACTTATCTTTGATGTTTGAAGTTTCCCATCCATTCTTATGAATTTAACTTTCTTTTTTCTAAGTAAATAGCATTTTGCCTGTGACTTCCTGTCTTCTCTGCATTTTTTGCAAACTCTAGATTTTTTTATTGTATGTTTATTGGAAACTTTAATGTATGAAGATATAGTAGTTTAATCATGTTCTCATCCCATTATCCTCTTTTGTTGCCTTTCTCCCAGATCCTGTCCCCTGAGGACCCACCTCTTTCAAATTAGTTCTTCATCTGTTTTGTCGTCTCATTTATTTTGTCCTCTTCCATCCTTCATGTCAAAATATGGAATCAGAATTGTGTCCATCTTGTGAGGGCATTGATTACTAGAAAGCTTCATAAATGCACCTGTTGCTTCACGTAGGAAAGACAGTGCCCCAAAGAATGTCTACAAACTATGTAGCTACTATTTTTTTCTGCCCCATGTTGCAAAATCTTCCCTGAGCCTTCACAGCTTGATAAAAATCTTTAGTGGTGAGTTTTCAATGGCCGTTGTTTTCTGCTTTGATGAGTTTTTAAAAATAATTATTTATGAGAGAAACAGAGAGAATGGGCACTCCAGGACCTCTAGTCACTGCCAACAAACTTCAGACACACGAACCACCTTGTGTATCTGAACTACTTAGCTACTGGTGAATTGAACCTGGGTCCTTAGGCTTTGCAGGCAAGTGTCTTAACTGCTAAGACATCTTTCCAGCCCTTAATGAATTTTTAAAATATATATTTTTATTTATTTGCAAGCAGAGAGAAAGAAGGAGGGAGAGAGAATGGGCATGGCGTGGCCTCCTGCTACTACACACAAACTAGATGCATGCACCACTTTGTGCATCTGGCTTTGAGTGGGTACTGGGGAATCAAACACTGATCAAAAGGCTTTTCATGCAAGTGCCTGTAACCACTAAATCGTCTCCTCAATTGAGCTTTGATATGTTTTAAGTCTCCCCAGTGTCTGCTGCCATCTCCACAGAGAAGGTTCTTTAGCTATCAGTGAACATAGCATTCATATTCATTCCTCCAATGCCTCCACAATGTTCCCTAAGCCCTGGTGGGTGTGACAGAAATGACCTATCTTTTGATAAACATTGAGCTTTCAATGCTTGTTGCACAGTGAGTGTTGGGTCTCTAAGATGTTTCCATCTATCTGTAAAATGAAGGTTCTTTAACCAAACATGAAATTTCCATTAATCAAAGGGCATAAACAAATGCCTTTTTTTGAAAATGATTATAATGTCCCAATTTAGCCAAAGAACAATGATTATTCCTTCTGCAGTCTATGGTCTTTCAAGCCACAGGATTTTGGCTCTAACCTCAGGACCAGGCATGAATTCCCTCCTACTGAGCAGGACCACATATCCAATTAGAAAACAAGTGATTACCCCCTCCCTCCAAATTTTGTGCCACTATTGTACCATGCCACAATTGCACTTACGGGTACATCTTTCCTGGTTGATTGATTTTGTAGCTTGCAGGCTCCACTGCTGGGTCAGACTATAGATGACTTTTCTCCACAGATAGCTCTTACATAGCACCTTCTAGTGCCATCACAGCTAGTTGAAAGGAAGATGGCTTCTATCTCAGTTCCAGCTTGATTTCTCAATGTCCTGTTACTGTAGCCTGTAGTGTCTTCAGCAATAGGGTCTTAAAGTCTTGGCAGCAGCCTGCATCCTGCATCCTGCACTGTTTTGGAAGCCTTACAGTTCTCTTGATTAGCAGCTCACTGGCAGGACATAGAGTAACCCATCTTCTGAACTGACAACTCTCATGGTAAATCCTTCTCCACCCAAGAGGGGTACTTCTGCCCAAACCATCTTTAGCTCCTTCTTCATTAAAAAATTCACCTATTAATTATCCAAAATTGTAGATCTCCATTGTCTGATTAAAGCCATCTTTAGTTATATGAACTGCTTCCCTTCTCCTCCCTCACTTTGTCCAGTCCACATTAAGACCTCCAGGCTCTGAATCATGTCGCCCACTTGCTTCTGCTGTCCCTTCTCCTAATCCCTCCCAAGTTCTCCTCTTTCCATGCCTAATTCTAGCTTCCTGACTGCTACCACTGATGCTTAGTATAACCTAAAAGACAAATATATTTCAAGATAGGATCTGCATTTAAGAGAAAACATGTAGCACTACTCTTTCTGAGTTTGGTTTACCTCACTGTTGCAGTCAGGTTTACATTGGTGGCAGAAATCACCCAACCAAGAGCAGCTTGTGAGGAAAAAAAAAAAAAAATCTTTATTTTGGCTCTCAGGCTTGAGGAGGAAGCTCTGTGATGGCAGGGGAAAACAATAGCATGAGCAGAGGGTGGACATCACCCTCTGGCCAATATAAAGTGGACAGTAGCAACACAAAAGTGTGCCAAACACTGGCAAAAAGAAGTTGGCTATAACACCCATAATCCTGCCACCAATAATACACTGCCTCCAGGAGACATTCAGGCCCCTTCAAAAGAGTCTACATTCTTCCTGTTGCCCCAATCCATGTCAGCTGGCCCAAACTCAATTCAGCTGAACACGCAGCAGTTTCAGCCCAAAGATTTCTTTCTGTGCCATATTCCTTTGCACATACTAGTCCATTTCTATGCACTGCAACCCTGCACAAGTTCTCAGGACATGGGCATAACAGCAAGACTCTCACACAAACTACTTCTAGCCCAGTCCAAGCAAAGCACTTTCTCACCCTCACAAGCCAAGCCTCGTAGTCCATAGTTCTTACTGCATTCAGGTCTTTCTACTCTGACCAGAATAGTACATCAAGCTGTACTTAACAGCACTGCAAGTACACTCCAAAAGGCCAAAGCCCACAAAGTCAGGTGTCTATCAGCAAATGATACCACTCCTTGGTACCAATATTACTATTGCAGTCAGATTCACATTTCTGTCAGAAATCACCCTACCAAGAGCAACTTGTGGGAAAAAATGGTTTATTTTGGCCTACAGACTTTAGAGGAAGCTCCATGATAGCAGGATAGCAGGGGGAAACGACAGCATGAGCAGAGGATGGATGTCATCCCCTGGACAACATAAGGTAGACAGTAGCAACAGGAGAGTGAGTCAAACACTGGCAAGGAGACAGTCGCTATGATACCACAAGCCCGCCCCCAACAATACACTGCTTTCGGGAAGTGTTAATTTCTAAATTGCCATTAGACTGGGGACCTAGCATTCAGAACACCTAAGTTTATGGAGGACACCTAAATCAGACCACCACACTGAGTATAACTTTTTTAGAACAATCCATTTTTCAGTGAATTTCAATTTTTTTCTTTATTTGTTTGCATGTACCACATCTTCATTATCCACTTATCAATTGATAGAAACTCTGTGATGATTCTACTTCCTGGTTATTATGAACTGACCAGCAGCAAACACAGCTGAGCATCTATCTCTACAGAGTCTTGAAGATATATTCCCAGGAGTGGAATAGCTGTGTGATGCGATCCATCTATTTTTAGGTTTTTGAGAAACTTCCATTTTGACTTTTATAGTGACTGTACAAGTTTAAATTCCCAACGACAGTGAATAAGTGTTGAATTTTCCCCACAACCTTGTCAACATGCGTTGTCATTTCACTTTTTGGTGATAGCCACTTTGACCAGAGTGAGATGGTGTCTCAAAGTCATTTTAATTTACATTTGACCAGTGGTTAAAAATGTTGAACATTTGTTTACATGGCTATTGCCATTTGCATTTCTTCCTTTGAGAACTCTCTGTTAAGTTACCTGCCCCATATTTTTTGACTGAGTTGATTGATTTTTTAAAAATATTTTAAATTATTTACTTGTTTATTAGATAAAGAAAGATGTAGATAGAGAATGGGTGTGGCAGGGCCTCCAACCATGTACAAACAAGCTCCAAGATGCATGTGCTACCTGTGCATCTGGCTGACATGTATCCTGGGGAATCAAGCCTGGGTCCTCAGGCTTCTTAGGCAAGCATTTTAACTGTCAAGCCATCTCTCCAGCCCTGTTTTTTTTTTTTTTTCTTTTTTAAGATATAGAGAAGAGAGAGGCAAGAGAGAATTGGTATGCCAGGGCCTCAGCCACTGCAATCAAACTCCAGATGTTTTCTCCATTCAGGGGGTATGTGCGACCTTGGGTATGTGCCACTTTATGCTTGCCTCAGTTTTGTGAATCTGGCTTATCTGTAATCTGGATAGTTGAACATGGATCCTTAGACGTCAGAGGCAAGCACCTTCACCACTCAGCCATCTCTCTAGCCCTGACATTTTTTTAATTGTGTACTTTTTGGAGTTATTTGTAAAGTCCAGATATTATACCCATGTCAGATGTATAACTGGAAAAGATTTTTTCTGGTTCTGTGAGCTATCTTTTGACTTGGTTGATGGTTTGCTTAGCTGTATAGTAGCTTTTTATTTCATGAGATTGTATTGGTTGGGTGTTTGTCTTATTCCCTGGGCTATTGGAGTCTTACTCAGAAAGTCTTTTACTTATTGAACAGTTTCAGGTCTTGCACTGAGATCATTGATCCACTTGGGATAGATTTTTGAGCAGGGTGACAGATAAGGCTCTAAATTCATTTTTCTGCATATCCAGTTTTCCCAGAACCATTTGTGAAGTGTTATCTTTTGTCTATTGTATGGTTTTCGTCTCCTTGTCAGGTGGTTGTAGTTTTTGTGTTTCCATATGACTTTTAAGATTTTATTTTTAATGTGTGAAGAATCATACTGTAACTTACATTTGGAACTACATTGAAACTATATATTGCTTTGGATAGGATGGCCATTTTTATATTATTTATTCTGATCCATGAGCATGAGAGGTCTTTCTATCTTCTCATGTCTTCCTTATTTTCTCTCTTTGGTATTTAAATGTTTTCTTTGGAGAAGTTTTTAACTTCCTGGGTTAGGGATATTTTGTAACATTTAATTTTATTTTTGGCTGTTATAGAAGTGACCCTTCCCCTGGTTCTTTTCTCAATATGCTTGTCATTTATATTTAAGAAAGCTACTGAGTTTTGTGCTAATTTTATACCTGCCACTTTGCTGAAAGGCCTTATAATATTTTGGAATTTTTAAGTGGAATTTTTAGGGTCTCTGAAATACAGAATAGTATCATGTGGAAATAAGGCTAGCTAAGACTTTAAATGCTATGTAAATAGCAGTGAGGAGAGTGACCACCCTTGTCTAGCTCCAGATCTCAGTGGGGATGCTTCAAGCTTCTCCTTATTGAGTATGATACTGGTTTTCAGTTTGTTGAATATTGCTGAGACATGATCTTTTAACCCCTGTGTCTCCAATGTTTTTATCATGAAGGAATGTTGTATTTTGTTGAAAGTTTTTTTCTGTATCAACTGAGATGATCATGTGATTTCTGTCCTTATATGAAGTACTACATTTACTGATTTCCATATGTTAAATCATCTCTGCATCCTTGGGATAAAATCTATTTGATTAAGGTATGTCATATTTTTTTATGAGTTCTTGATTTGCAAGACTTTTGTTGACAAATTTTTCATCTAAGTTCATCAGGGCTATTGGTTTCTAATTTTCTTTTTTGCTATGACTCTGATTGCTTTTGCTTTGAGTGTGAGGCAGCCTTCATAGAAGGAAGGAAGAAGGGCACATCCCCTACTTTTCAATTTTATGAAAGAAATTGAGTAGCAGTGGTTTTAGTTCCCTTGCCTTGTCCTCAAGTCCTGACATTCTGTCCTACACATGACCTATTCTATTGGTGTGGCTTTCCTAGGAGCTCTTCAATTGAGTTACTTAATTATTTATTTATATTTGTTTGTTTCTTCGCCATCTTTATTTTTCTAATCTATTTCCATTCTTGATTTGACTTTCTCATTGCGTTTAATATATTGTCTGCATTCTGCTTGAATTCATTCAGGTTTTCATTTTGAATTTCTTCAAGTGTCTGTAATTCCTTATAGTTGTGTCTCTTGCATATCATTAAGATGTTTGTCCATGCCCTCTTCAAGTTTGTTGCACATATTTATCATGGTTTTGTTTTATAATTCTTTGTCTGGAATTTACTCTATATAGCTCCCATTAGGGGCTTCAACTGTGGGACTAGGCATACTTGGTGAGGATATCATGGCTTGGTTTCTAGTGTTGTTCATGTTATGTCATATTTTCCCCATCTTTGTCTTTTGGACAGTATAGCAACATTAGCTCCACTGGAAGATGCAGGGTGGGCTGGGGTCTGGACTGCTCCAGTAACACACAATGCTGGCTCTCAGGTAGTATACACAATTGTGAAGCCCTTCCCACTACTGGTATGGACAAAAGTGGGATAAAGATCCAGAGTTCTGGTGTTGGGACCTGTGCCTAGCAGTTTGATGCTGCTGATTTTCTGAAAGCTTACCCACAACTTAAAAGTTCAGATTTAAATTTACATTATCATTAACTTTTTAACATAAACAAATTTGCACTTTAGCCTATTCTGTATTATCGGCCTTTTAATGGCTATTCATTATTAAGATTTATTTACAAATACAGATGCATGAGATTTTCCAGAGATATTTTTTATAATTATAAAGGAAAACTTATTTCCATCTGATATTGAATGAGAGTAAAAACTATAATAACTTGAAAAATGGGTTTGTGTTGCAGAATATGTATCTAACTGGCTAGTGACCTTGGTAAATTAAAAAATGGCCTCTGTATTTGACAGTGAAATTAAAAAGTTGGCATTTTAACTATAAGGAGAAATGATCTTATTCAATCAATGATATTAAGGAACATAATTATATATTTATAAAAGGTGAATTAAGGCAGGTGTGGTGGTATACACCTTTAATCCAGCAATTGGGAGGCAGAGGTAGGAGTATTGCCATAAGTTTGAGGCCACCTGAAACTATATAGTGAACTCCAGGTCAGCATGAGTTAGAGTGAAACCCTACCTCTTAAAAAAAAAAAAGTGAGTTAAATCTAAGCCTTAACTCAGAAACATATTTTCTAATATGACGAGACAAGCTAATGAACAAGATGAGCCCAAGAAATTTAATGAAGATAAAGAAAAATAAAATGGTGGATTGTAAAAAGTAAGTGAGGAGTGGTAGTGAATTGCAGTAAGTGATGTCAACCATATTTCTTTATTTTTTGTTTTATTTATATATTTATTTATGTGTGTATTTGTAGAGGTCTTGACAAATAGCTTATGCTGCCTTTGACCTGGGAACCTTCATGACTCTAGCTCCTGAGAGCTGGATTTACAGACATGTGCCAAATTTTCTAAAACATTTTTGGAAGAAATTTTAGGACTCTAAATTCTTAGCAGTAATTAGCTTTAAAGATTACAGAAAATTTTATTGCAGCCCCAGGGATCATAAATATAAAAGCTCTATGGTAGGAATACACACAGCAGGTTTGCACAAATGCCAATATGGCTCCTACTCAGGTAAACATGAAAGGACAAAAATTTAATATAAGATCCATCATTTTAAATACATATTGGTCAATAACATCCAATAGTTACCACATGGTTTAGAAACTGTATGAGAAAGCCATAACTGTTATAAATTTTTAGTTTTAGATTGCAGATAGGGAAAACTTATTAGGATAGTAATTGGTTATAGTCCCCCAAATGTAAAAGTACATTTCTTTTACACAAGTATACCGTCTCTTAACATTGATCTTACAGAAAAGCACAAATAAAATCCCATCTGTGGTAGCATTTATGTTGGTCAAAGGAGACGAACATGTTATGGTGTAATTGTTTAATTTTGTTAAAGGCAACTGTAAACATAATCATAGACTATATGTATCAACCTAGATTTCTTTCCATATATGAAATTTGTGTTGTTTTATTTTAAATTGTTTTTCATGGTATACATTTATTTATTTTTTATTTTATTTGAGAGACAGAGAGAAAGAGGCAGACAGAGGAGAGAATGGGTGAACCAGGGCCTCTAGCCACTGCAAACAAACTCCAGATGCATATACCACCTTGTGCATCAGGCTTACATGGGTACTAGGGAATTGAACCTGGTTCCTTTTCCTTTGCAGACAAGTGTATTTACTTTTAATCCATCTCTCCAGCCCTCATTTGTATTTTTCCGTTGTTGTTGTTTCGTTTTGTAAAGGTAGGGTCTCACTCCAGTCCAGGCTGACCTGGAACTAACTATGTAGTATCAGGGTGGCCTTGAACTGATAGTGATCCTCCTACCTCTGCCTCCCAATGCTGGGATTAAAGGCATGTGCCACCATGTCTGGCCCCATGGTATGTTTTTAAATGGGGATAAAAAAAAAATAACTGCAGGAACAGTAGAGTAGGATCGGTTGTTCTTGAAAATATAATTCACTTTGTTACATGCACATACCTGGATAATGGCATTTATATGTTGACAAGATTTGGGAATGAGGCCAGCCTAGAAATCTAATAAAAATATGAGCTGCATCATTTACCATTCCAAGTTTTCTAACAGAGGTTGAGCATTATTTCTTTGAATTCTGTGTCAAAGAAATTCCTCATGATTTCGAACACCTGAGCCTGGCATTTACTCTTACTTGCAAGTGGCTGGGTCATCTGTCCGTGTGCCTGCCATCCCCATTCTCGACTCAGTGGCCCAGGAGATGCAGATGGCTGTGCACTTCCACTGAGGACTCTCCTTGCAGTACGGTTGGAGGAAGGGAACATCTATGCTTGGAAAAGGCTGCCCTGTTCTATTTCTTCTCACAGTAACCCCTCTTATAACTGAATCTCATTTAAAGCCATCATCAAATTATGAAATCATGGTCAAATAATATGACTGCTGAGAGAGAGAGAGTACAGTTGTCCACTTCAGTTTCATGATTGACATCAATACAGCTCAACCCAGGGACTAGCTTTCTTTGTCCCCCTCCTTATTATATAACACATTGGTATGAAATTGTGGCCAACAAAGTTCTTTAAACTTGTATCCACAAGTCACATTTTGTGTGTATGTGTGTGTGTGTGAAGAGGAAAATTGGAATACTATTTCTAACACTTTGGATTACATTTTGGGTTCTACATTAAGATTTTATTTTCTGGTAATCAGCACAGCACATTCAAAATATTCTTAAACAACCAGGAAAGAGGGAACAAGACATTATGTTCATAACATGGAGAATTAGAATCTCAGAATAGGCACTTCTCATGTCTACTACTGGGGCATTTTATTCATTCAAACTAAGCAAAGTGCAGTGTGCCAAGCCTCATAGCTGTTATCCATAGCAGATAATTGCCACTTCCTCATTAATAGCAATTTGTTTCATTGATCCAACTAAGGCAACAAAGGGGAGAGCTACCTGTCCTTTAGTATAGTACTTCCATCAGCAAAATAATGTTGTTGCCACCCAGCCAAATATCCTGTTCTCTGACAACACTGGGGTCAAGCTATCCATCGATTACCTCCATGGCCCATCTCATCAGCTTCCTGGGATATCTACATCAGCCATATTAAATGTATCTTATAGCAGTTTTACAAGAACCCCTTCACAGGGAATATTTCTACACCTTTGTTGGTAAATTCCCGGTTACCAGAGTGCAGGACCTTTTCCTCCTCCACATGAATGAGTCTTCCCATCCTTCAAGGTCCTGTATCTCCCTATCTTTCCTTTGTAGCATGGCTCGCATCTTAATTCATCTTTATTTCATCCTAATTCTTGCAGCACTAAGGTTTTGACTATGTTATTCCAACCATTAATTTAAGTTGCTATATGAGACATTCTCCTCAAGGCTGTGGATTGCATCACTGTACAGAGACAAGATATTTTTTTCCTCTCATCTTCACCAGAGAGCACACATGTCCTATGCGATCACAAACAATGAGCATGAATGTTAGCTAATTACAAAACCAATGACAGGAAATGTTCACTCCTCAAAGATATATCCAATAAGGACTATGTTGGTGTAGATGAGTTTATCAGCTTCACTTGGCTAATACTCGCTTCATTAACTAATAGGCAAAATTGTAAATACCTTTGGGGTAAAATGTTGGTATTTTGAAGTAACTCCTGTATTCTTTCATTCTTCTCTCTGATTCCACTGAGTCACCTGATTGCTTTCATAAGATGGAACACCCCTCTCGCATAGGATCACATATCAGTGAGCAGAGGATGTTGATGGAAACTGTCATGGAGCAGAAACAAAAACTCAGGCCCAGAGCTGCAGCACAGAAAGTGTGACACAAGGTAAACGTGTAGCTGTCTGTAACTAGCTTGCATTCTCCTCCTGAGTGAGAACAGCCTTCCTGCAGCTAATCTGAAGATAGGGATAAATCAAATTATGATGGTCATAAATAATGTTTGAGCTTTCTACTAATAATTTCACAAAATATCTTTTCCTTTTGATGTAGGCTGTGTTAATCAAAAATATATCTTTGAAACTATTTCTATATTAATATGCTAATGCTATATCATTTTTTTCATTTTTGTGCCCCTTTATTGGAGCAATATTCCTGACCAGTGTACAGTGATGTAGCTACTAAACAGACCTTAGAGAAATCACATACTATCCATCTAGACAGGTTTTGGTTACACTTTATCTATTGATGGAATCATTCCACTTATAAAGTTTTGTACATCAAAAAGACTTGAATTGACCAGGCTGTCCATTAATCACCACAGAAAAAGTGGTGTTTAATTTTTAGCTATATTTTACAGCATTAAAAAGCTTATGCATTAGGTAGCTTCCCAAAATACTTTGCATGATGGCGCTGAGCAGACATCTTAATCTCACCCAGATTCACACAGTCACATCTTTGAGAACTTGTTGCTACATACCTGGGACTTATGACAAAACCACTGACACAGATTTCTTACTCTGACAGCCCATCTTCTTGGCTAGTGCCAAGTGCCAATGAAAAACACACCAGCAACTGTCCCATGTACAATGTGGCATTAGAGAAACTGGTCTTTGCCAGTGGTAGCAGGTACTATTATAATATCTAAGTTAACTAAAGGCCCATTTAAAAAAAAAAAAAAAGCCAAATGGAGATAAAAATCAAGGGTACAGGGCTGGAGAGATGGCTTAGTGGTTAAGCGCTTGCCTGTGAAGCCTAAGGACCCCGGTTCGAGTCTCGGTTCCCCAGGTCCCACGTTAGCCAGATGCACAAGGGGGCACACGTCTGGAGTTCGTTTGCAGTGGCTGGTGAAGCCCTGGCACGCCCATCCTCTCTCTCTCTCTCTATCTGTCTTTCTCCCTGTGTCTGTCACTCTCAAATAAATAAAAAAATATTAAAAAAAAATCAAGGGTACAACTCAATGGCGATAAACTGTCCCCATGTTACCCAGCTACAGCGACATTAAGACATCATATCCCTTTACTGAATCTGCATAGCCCTGAGGTCATCCTGCAAAGTGCGTTATCAAAAGATACAGAAGTTAGGGAGACAAAGTTTGACAGGAAAATACAAGTCATATTAAGCATCTATTCTGAGAGAAAAGCATCAAGCCCTTTGTGTACACATTTAGTTTTATTGTAAGAAAGCAACTAGTATACTTAATGTTTAAAACTAAGAAGTATCTTTCCTTTCCAGTGAAAACAAAGAAAATTTAAAAATAAAACAAAATTACAAAAGAGAATGTCAATTCCAAATAAATCCTACATGTCCTGCTGATTCTCCCATAGAGTGGCAGGGCTCAAGTCATCATTAGGAGAGAATTTTATTTTAAAAGTGTCATCTTAAACTGTAAGGAGAAGCCATGTTGTCAAAATGCCTACTTAAGCCACCAGACATCTCAAACCCACCCTTTGCTGAACTTCTATACCCCATTTTTTTTTAATTTTTATTAACATTTTCCATGATTATAAAATATATCCCATGGTAATTCCCTCCCTCCCCACCCCCACACTTTCCCATTTGAAATTCCATTCTCCATCATATTACCTCCCCATTACAATCATTGCAATTACATATATACAATATCAACCTATTAAGTATCCTCCTCCCTTCCTTTCTCTACCCTTTATGTCTCCTTTTTATACCCCCCTTTTTTTTTTAATATTTTTTTCTTTTTATTAAACAAGAGAAAGTAGACAGGCACATGTTGGTAAATGCTAACTTTCCATATTCACATAGAGACACAGTGTAATCTCTGAGCCCAATATACAGAGAAAGGAGTAAAGAAGCGAGAATCTATACACTACTACCCAGGGCCAGAACCCTCCAGCTTCTGATAGAGTGAAGGGAGCAGAAGGTTTTCTTTTTTTCCCACAGAGCACATTGGTGGTGTTGATTCCATACCGTTCTTGTTTAGACAGGAAGGGATAAAAATGAATTTAGAACAATTTTTTTAAAAAGATTCTTTTCCTGTTGTGTTCTGATCAGGGTAATTTCCCCCCAAAATAAGATGAGAACCATGATGTTGAGAAAAAGAGACCTCAAAAATAGGGCTACTGAGCATGAGAGGTTGTGGGGAGAAAAGACTACAGCTTGCTCCCAGGGACTGGAGAAAATTTAAAAAATAAAATTTATTCATCTTCTCCTTCATCCTCCTATCCTTCTTCCCCTTCATCATCATCATCTTCATCTTCTTCACTCACCTTCATCCTCATCCCCTTGTTCATCAATATCTTCCAGTCCTTCTTCTTTTTCTTCATCATCATCATCATCTTCCCCCTCTCCTACTTCATCATTCATATCAAGAACCAAGTAGTACTGCAAGGGATTTGGCCAAATGTCATCTTTGATGACCTCTCCTAACTCATCCGCAGCTGCATCAGAATGGTCTGTAAACCAGGTAAAGAAGCTCTCAGGCTCTTCGTGCTGCCTCTTCCTACTGGCTTTATTCTGTGTCTGACTTGAGTGTTTCATCAAATCCTTCCCGGATTTCCATTTGATTTCAGTGGACTTTGAAGATGGATCACCACTCTCATTCAGATGAAATTCTTTGGAGAGGACTTTATTTTCAAAGTAAGGATTTTCATCAAAATAAAACTCTACTCTGTCACCTGATTTTATATCTTCAGATTCTCTCCCTTCAAATTCAAGATCTGTTGAGAACTCTGGTCAGGTAATGCAGCGCCTCTTGGTCTTCCTCCCCAAGCAGTGCAGACACTTGTGGATGGTTGACACATATTGTTACCCAAAAATTTGGGATTTTGGCGATCAATTCTGACCTCTTCTGAAAAAATGGTTGGTGACGTTTGTTATATTTCTGTTCTATTTTCAAATTTTCTCACTGGCTTGTTCATTAAGTCTGTCTGTTTCATTTTGTACTTCATCCATACGTTCAATTGCCCCTTGCTGTTCTTTTTCTGAGGTCTTGTCGGCCCCATCGCGGTGGGAGTTGAGCTCCTTGTTACCGAGTTTAGCAGCCGCCGACACAGCGCTGCTCCGCGGTGGTGACGGGAAGACGGAGCGGGGACAGCGGGAAGAGAAGGGACGGCGGGAAGAGAAGGGACGGCGGGAAGAAAAGGAAAGGCGGGAAGAGAAGGGAAGGCGGGAAGAGAAGGGACGGCGGGAAGAGAAGGGACGGCGGGAAGAGAAGGGACGGCGGGAAGAGAAGGGACGGCGGGAAGAGAAGGGAAGGCGGGAAGAGAAGGGACGGCGGGAAGAGAAGGGACGGCGGGAAGAGAAGGGACGGCGGGAAGAGAAGGGAAGGCGGGAAGAGAAGGGAAGGCGGGAAGAGAAGGGAAGGCGGGAAGAGAAGGGAAGGCGGGAAGAGAAGGGACGGCGGGAAGAGAAGGGACGGCGGGAAGAGAAGGGAAGGCGGGAAGAGAAGGGACGGCGGGAAGAGAAGGGACGGCGGGAAGAGAAGGGACGGCGGGAAGAGAAGGGACGGCGGGAAGAGAAGGGACGGCGGGAAGAGAAGGGACGGCGGGAAGAGAAGGGACGGCGGGAAGAGAAGGGACGGCGGGAAGAGAAGGGAAGGCGGGAAGAGAAGGGAAGGCGGGAAGAGAAGGGAAGGCGGGAAGAGAAGGGAAGGCGGGAAGAGAAGGGAAGGCGGGAAGAGAAGGGAAGGCGGGAAGAGAAGGGAAGGCGGGAAGAGAAGGGAAGGCGGGAAGAGAAGGGAAGGCGGGAAGAGAAGGGAAGGCGGGAAGAGAAGGGACGGCGGGAAGAGAAGGGACGGCGGGAAGAGAAGGGAAGGCGGGAAGAGAAGGGAAGGCGGGAAGAGAAGGGACGGCGGGAAGAGAAGGGACGGCGGGAAGAGAAGGGAAGGCGGGAAGAGAAGGGAAGGCGGGAAGAGAAGGGAAGGCGGGAAGAGAAGGGAAGGCGGGAAGAGAAGGGAAGGCGGGAAGAGAAGGGAAGGCGGGAAGAGAAGGGAAGGCGGGAAGAGAAGGGACGGCGGGAAGAGAAGGGACGGCGGGAAGAGAAGGGACGGCGGGAAGAGAAGGGAAGGCGGGAAGAGAAGGGAAGGCGGGAAGAGAAGGGAAGGCGGGAAGAGAAGGGAAGGCGGGAAGAGAAGGGAAGGCGGGAAGAGAAGGGACGGCGGGAAGAGAAGGGAAGGCGGGAAGAGAAGGGAAGGCGGGAAGAGAAGGGAAGGCGGGAAGAGAAGGGAAGGCGGGAAGAGAAGGGAAGGCGGGAAGAGAAGGGAAGGCGGGAAGAGAAGGGACGGCGGGAAGAGAAGGGACGGCGGGAAGAGAAGGGAAGGCGGGAGCGGGGACGGCGGGAAGAGAAGGGAAGGCGGGAAGAGAAGGGAAGGCGGGAAGAGAAGGGAAGGCGGGAAGAGAAGGGAAGGCGGGAAGAGAAGGGAAGGCGGGAAGAGAAGGGACGGCGGGAAGAGAAGGGAAGGCGGGAAGAGAAGGGAAGGCGGGAAGAGAAGGGAAGGCGGGAAGAGAAGGGACGGCGGGAAGAGAAGGGAAGGCGGGAGCGGGGACGGCGGGAAGAGAAGGGAAGGCGGGAAGAGAAGGGAAGGCGGGAAGAGAAGGGACGGCGGGAAGAGAAGGGAAGGCGGGAAGAGAAGGGAAGGCGGGAAGAGAAGGGAAGGCGGGAAGAGAAGGGAAGGCGGGAAGAGAAGGGACGGCGGGAAGAGAAGGGACGGCGGGAAGAGAAGGGAAGGCGGGAGCGGGGACGGCGGGAAGAGAAGGGAAGGCGGGAAGAGAAGGGACGGCGGGAAGAGAAGGGAAGGCGGGAAGAGAAGGGAAGGCGGGAAGAGAAGGGACGGCGGGAAGAGAAGGGACGGCGGGAAGAGAAGGGAAGGCGGGAAGAGAAGGGACGGCGGGAAGAGAAGGGAAGGCGGGAAGAGAAGGGACGGCGGGAAGAGAAGGGACGGCGGGAAGAGAAGGGACGGCGGGAAGAGAAGGGACGGCGGGAAGAGAAGGGACGGCGGGAAGAGAAGGGACGGCGGGAAGAGAAGGGAAGGCGGGAAGAGAAGGGACGGCGGGAAGAGAAGGGACGGCGGGAAGAGAAGGGACGGCGGGAAGAGAAGGGAAGGCGGGAAGAGAAGGGACGGCGGGAAGAGAAGGGAAGGCGGGAAGAGAAGGGAAGGCGGGAAGAGAAGGGAAGGCGGGAAGAGAAGGGAAGGCGGGAAGAGAAGGGAAGGCGGGAAGAGAAGGGACGGCGGGAAGAGAAGGGAAGGCGGGAAGAGAAGGGAAGGCGGGAAGAGAAGGGAAGGCGGGAAGAGAAGGGAAGGCGGGAAGAGAAGGGAAGGCGGGAAGAGAAGGGAAGGCGGGAAGAGAAGGGACGGCGGGAAGAGAAGGGACGGCGGGAAGAGAAGGGACGGCGGGAAGAGAAGGGACGGCGGGAAGAGAAGGGACGGCGGGAAGAGAAGGGAAGGCGGGAAGAGAAGGGAAGGCGGGAAGAGAAGGGAAGGCGGGAAGAGAAGGGAAGGCGGGAAGAGAAGGGAAGGCGGGAAGAGAAGGGAAGGCGGGAAGAGAAGGGACGGCGGGAAGAGAAGGGACGGCGGGAAGAGAAGGGAAGGCGGGAAGAGAAGGGAAGGCGGGAAGAGAAGGGAAGGCGGGAAGAGAAGGGAAGGCGGGAAGAGAAGGGAAGGCGGGAAGAGAAGGGAAGGCGGGAAGAGAAGGGACGGCGGGAAGAGAAGGGACGGCGGGAAGAGAAGGGACGGCGGGAAGAGAAGGGACGGCGGGAAGAGAAGGGAAGGCGGGAAGAGAAGGGAAGGCGGGAAGAGAAGGGAAGGCGGGAAGAGAAGGGAAGGCGGGAAGAGAAGGGAAGGCGGGAAGAGAAGGGAAGGCGGGAAGAGAAGGGAAGGCGGGAAGAGAAGGGAAGGCGGGAAGAGAAGGGAAGGCGGGAAGAGAAGGGAAGGCGGGAAGAGAAGGGAAGGCGGGAAGAGAAGGGAAGGCGGGAAGAGAAGGGACGGCGGGAAGAGAAGGGACGGCGGGAAGAGAAGGGAAGGCGGGAAGAGAAGGGAAGGCGGGAAGAGAAGGGAAGGCGGGAAGAGAAGGGAAGGCGGGAAGAGAAGGGAAGGCGGGAAGAGAAGGGAAGGCGGGAAGAGAAGGGACGGCGGGAAGAGAAGGGACGGCGGGAAGAGAAGGGACGGCGGGAAGAGAAGGGACGGCGGGAAGAGAAGGGACGGCGGGAAGAGAAGGGAAGGCGGGAAGAGAAGGGAAGGCGGGAAGAGAAGGGACGGCGGGAAGAGAAGGGACGGCGGGAAGAGAAGGGACGGCGGGAAGAGAAGGGACGGCGGGAAGAGAAGGGAAGGCGGGAAGAGAAGGGAAGGCGGGAAGAGAAGGGAAGGCGGGAAGAGAAGGGAAGGCGGGAAGAGAAGGGACGGCGGGAAGAGAAGGGAAGGCGGGAAGAGAAGGGAAGGCGGGAAGAGAAGGGAAGGCGGGAAGAGAAGGGAAGGCGGGAAGAGAAGGGACGGCGGGAAGAGAAGGGAAGGCGGGAAGAGAAGGGACGGCGGGAAGAGAAGGGACGGCGGGAAGAGAAGGGAAGTTGGGCGGGGGTGGTGCGGCCTTCCCCGCAGGCCAAGCTCGGTAGCCCGCTGGCTCGCCGCTTCCCCCTCGCTAGCGCCGGCCTGGGGAGGGGCGGGGCGGCGCGGAGGGGAGGCTACTGCAGATGGCTCGGACCCTCTGCTATATCATTTTATTCCTTTATAAATTAGGCTTTTATTATCAAAAATGGTAAGTAATGAGTGTTGCCCAAAAGATGAAGAATTTGAAACTCTTGTACACTGTAAGTAGGAAAATGAAAGGAGATAGCCATTGTAAAAAGTACTGTGTCATTTCCTTTAAATTACTTGATTACTCTCAAATTCTACTATGTGGTATATACTAAAAAAAACTGAAAATAGGGATATTAGCAAATCCTCACAGCATAATTAAGGCAGTATTACTTCTAATGCCCAAAAGGTAGGAATAAAGTGTTCATCACAAAAGAAAAGTGTGTTTATACATCCAATAAATTTGACCTTAAAATTAATGAAATCTTGATTTGTCATACAAAATAATTGTGAAAAGATAATAAATTAAATAACTTGCACACAGCAAATACTGCCTGGTCCCATATATGTACCTTACTCTTTTCCCAGTTGTACAGCATACCTAAAATAGGCAAATTTATATTATAAATGTTTTCTGGAAATTGAAAGAACACAGGAGTGGGGAATTATTGGCTAAAACACATAGAGTATTGTTTGATATCTTTAAAAGATTTTTAAACGGGGTAGTAGAGATAATTGCACAACACTTTGGATGGATTAAATGCAACTGGATTTAAGAATTGTGAAATGGTTTAAAACTGAATTTTATTTTAAGCATTATTTATCTATTTAGTTGTTTTCAAGCAGAGACAGATAGAAGAGAGACAGAGGAATGAGAATGAGAGAGCCAGGACGTCTAGTCATTGCAAACGCATTAAAGATGCATGTGCCACTTTGTGCATCTGGCTTCACGTAGGACTGGGCAATTGATCCTGGCTTGTTAGGCGTTGGAGACAAGCACCTTATCTGCTGAGCCATCTCTCCAGCCCTACCTTAAGCATTTTTAACACAACAAAAATAATTTAATAATTATTAGGTCCATTTTGATAGTCCCATTTGTTTATTTTTATGATTTCATTATTAATTCAAGTTAAACCTACTACAGAATGATTGCCTAGGAGACACCTTCCTGTACTTGTGTAGAAATTCCCAGCAGGAAGTCATCCTTTGTCTCTGCCCACGTTATGCATTAAACATCATCCCCTGGCCAACCCAATCACACCTTCATCTCCCCTTTCAGCACTCCTACTAAAGCACTCCTCAAATCTCTGGTTTAAGGGTGACTACAATAGACACATGGTAATCAAAGAGAATTGTACTAGAATTATAAATATGAGTGTATTGCAAACTAAATTAGATTGTGTAACAAGGCTACCTCATAAATGTAGAACTCTCCCTAATGTGACCAGGTCAGATATTTAACTATTTTTCTTCACTTAACCCTATCTTGCTATTTAGAAACTAGATCCAAAATGTGAGTTTATTTTTAAGCCCAGTAGTTAGTTGCTTCATAGTTAAGTAACTAACGTAGACTTAGGTCTTCTATAATTCAGCCAGACAAATCTATTCAGGCATACTTCCCAACAATCTGAGTTTGTATTATACCTTTAGCCATTCATTCTCAGGTAGCACACATATTTTAATCAGCACCAGCTTTTTCTCCTACAAGCAAGACTTCAAATGATTGGGCTTATGACTTAGGTACCTCAGAACTAACTCTTTAGTAGAAACTTCTATATTTCCACCTATTTTATAGAAAAATTCTCTTATGTCAATTGTTTTCTTATTATAATCACTATACTTATTTTATTCACCATTGCTAAATACTATGCTAAATCTTTTAGTAGAAGCCCAGCTGATTATAAAATGAAATTTGCTACACAAACTAATTTGACTTCAGCTAACTAGCTATTTATCCATAGTGTTAATTTTAAAATTCCATTAACTTAATATGACTCCAAGGAGTAACTATTAAGACAATATATGTTGGTAGTAAAAACTTATAAGAGCTCATTTCAATAAATAATTTTGTGTGTGTGTGTGTGTGAAAGGAGACATTAACATTAGCTATAGATATATAATAAAACGGATATAAAGAAGGAAGAAAGAGGAAGATTTCAATTAAGAAAAAAATAATGCTCTTAACAAATTAAACAATAAGATTATGACATGAGGCAGCAACTGTGTGGTATTAGCAGGAAATGCATATAATCTATCTCACAGGATTGCAAAGTTTTCTGAGAAGGAAAAACATGGACAAAAGGGTATACCCTTTTTAATTTTTTTTTGAGGTTTGCAACAAGAGAGAGGAAAATAACCTAGAAGCTTTCTTTAGATCTCTGGCACCTGCATGCCATCCTGAAAAGTGGGTGAGATTGGATGTGTATTTCAGGACAGAGAACCTACAGGACATAAAAACTCACAGTATAACAGGGCTCTCCCATGAGACTGGAAGCCATCAGGACACTGAGCTTATAATAGAGGAGTGAATCAGTGTTGAGTAAAGTAGACATGACCCCATTGTAGAAGCTGGAAGGTGCAGAGCCTGTAACTTTAAGGTCAGAAAGGCAACTTGTACTTCCACACTGTGACCTCTTCATGACTGGTATTTCAGGGACACAGACCTGCTACAAGGGGAAGCTTTGAAAGGAGAGAGACTCTAGGAGCACACAGGGGAGAAGGGAGAGAAGACCGAATGATTCACAATGGATGGAGATTGTCACCTCAGAATCGTGATCTCCTGGGATGAGCAGGTAGACAAGGCAACCCCACACCCCAACTGTGTGGACTGGGAAGGACCTTTTGATTTGTTTTTCATTCCAGTTTAGTTTTAGACTTCATCAATATTCCAACTTATTATATTTTCAGTGGAGAAGTTTTCAGAGCTTAAGGTCTAATGCTAAGTAGTACATTGAGGATTTTAAAATAATTAGTTATGGAAGACAGAAAGAGAGAGGGAGAGAGAGAGAGAGAGAGAGAGAGAGAGAGAGAGAGAGAGAGAGAGAGGGAATGACAGACCAGCATCTTTACCCCATGTAAAGAAACTCTAGATGTATGCACCACTTTGTGCATCTGTCTTTATGTGGTGAGTCCTGGGGAATCAATCCCCAGCCTGCAGGTTTTGCTGGCAAGAGACTTTAACCACTGAGCCATCTCCCCAGCCCTGCTTTAGAGTTTTAATTTGCCGTGTTTGTCAATTTATGCGCATCAAGGAAATTGAATTTCAAAGGTACAAATCTTCACTGAAATTTTAACATCCTTAGGGTTAGTTCACATAAAACTTACACAGCAATAATAATGATAACCATAATATAATAAGTAGCATCTGATGATGCTTTCTATGTGCCAGCTAATATCCCGAACCTTTACTTCTCTGTTATCACGTTACTGTCTCCATCTTATAAATGAAACTACTGTTAGGATGATGACCTTGGTGGACTGACTTAAAACCCATTTTGGTGCCCACCAGGAAATCTGGATATAGAGGTAATAGTAAAGGAAATCCAAGACCAAACCCCTAAACTCATGCCCTTTTTAACCAGTAACAGCAACAGCCATAATTAGACCACTCTAGGTTTCTACTTTCACAGTGACATTATGGCATGAGGGTCTCAAGAATTGACACGTAAAACCAAAACAAAGCAAGAGCATTTGATAAAATATTCTACAAGTGCAGGCCTTGGCTTAAGCATTTTGAGAGTTTCAACACTTTCCCACTTCACATAGTGCACACATAATTACCATCAAAGTTCAGCAAATATCAGAAAAAGAAAGTAAAATACCCTCCAAAAGAAAAAAAGTCACCAGCAATCAAAATTGAGAGGAATGTCAAAACTAACAAATAGCACCTGCAGAACATGAATAAATTAGGTACTTATAATGGTTTATTATTTTAAATTATGGCAGTACTAGCTGAGCTGGGAAGGCTTCATTTTTCCCCTACTTATTGTATCTTTAAAAATATGAATTCCATCTTGACTGCCTCTTTAAATAAGATTAATTCATAGCATTTCCCATTTAATTGCTTTATCTGTTTTGCTCCATTAGATACTATTCGAGAATATGGCTTTATGATAAATTAAATTCTAGGGTTTTATTTTGACATCTAAGTTAATTTTTAATTCTGGGAAAAGTTCTGCTGTATGCAATTTATTTCTTTCAGAAGTGCTGAAAAAAATGAGAATTGCAGCATTGAGAGTTTTCTGTAAAGCAGGCATTTCACAGCCCACCTGGTGGGGTTTCCTTGAGAATTGTTAGGTCTCAGGCACACAAAGGAAAGAGCTATTTAAGAGATGTCTAAACACCAGCTCTTGCTGCACTTCCTAAACAGAGCCTTCTTTTCAGGAAGTTGCTCAGTTGGGGTGGAAATGAATCTCCATCTACATTGTTCTAAGCTTGTGAGCAATTCCACATGTGGCATTCCCTGGGAATTGGTCTGAGGTTAGCCACAAAGTCAGACCTACTCTAAGAATTTCCTTCAGGGGGCAGGAAGTATCATACAGGACTGAGGCATTAAATAATTGAAAAGGAAACAGGGGTAATAAAGAGAACTCTAGGCAAGCAAAGTAGACTACACACATGGCTTCAGGACCTGCTTCAATCTTCTGATTGATTTTATTGTTAACTATTGTTAAGTCAAAAAGGAAACCATAGTCAGTTATATTTAAAATGTTAAATTAGGCTTTCTTTTAGAAAGAAATGTCCATAGTGTTGTTGAGGATTATATACCTGCGTATCTGGCTGGATCCTGTCTCTCTGGGCCATGTTGTCTTAGCAGTGAGGTTTCCTCTAGTCTTGGCTATCCTACTTGGTGGCAACAAGGGAGTGAAGTCTGAAGTTCCTGTATGTGGTACAACAGGCATGTAAAATCCCAACAGCTACTCAACCCTACGACTGAGAGAGCTCCGGAAATGCCTTGCTAAGACTTCAAACGCTGTTAATTGGCCCTTCTTTACTCTCAACTTAATTTTCCCTTCTACACCTTTGCTCCATAACTCCATATTGGCTTTCTTACTGGTACTGGAACTGTACACCCATTCATACACCTCAGAACACATACAATTCTCTGTAAGGAGACTTCATCTCCACAGTGGTATCAGCATGATTCGTTATCTATCATCTATCTGTCTCTCTGTCTGTCTGTCTATCTATCTATCTATCCATCCATCCATCCATCTTTCTCTCTATCCTTGCCTCCCTTTTGTTACCACAAAGATCTGACTTATATTGATTCCATTCAACACATTTTGGTTTTAAAAGATGGCCTGACAAATAAAATACAAACTCTGTAATATTAGATGGATGAAAGAATGAAGAAATAAACATTTGATTTCAATTAATATAATGCTCTACCTGAAAAAACAATTTACCCTCGGGCTGCAGATAAAATGCTTGTTTCTTGTCATCAATGTTTCTATATTGTTAGGAACCAGCAATAAGTGAGTGGATAGGTAAGGAGAGCCTGGCAGACACTACAAAACAATAATCTACCTCTACAACATAAAGGCATAGGAAGAAACAAACTGAACGAAATGTAGGAGGAAAGGGGAAATGCAAGAATAGTGCATAAATTGACTGACAATGAGAATATAAAACAGTAGTTTAAATCAAAAAACCAAAATTGATTCACTGTAACTATCAATAAAATTGAAAAAACATTGACTAAGCAAAGGGGGAAAAGAAAATTTACTAAAACTAAATGTGCTGGCTTTGCTACTGCTTCCATAGACATGAAAAGGATTATAAGAATGCTACAAATGGGCTGGAGAGATGGCTTAGTGGTTAAGCACTTGCCTGTGGAGCCTAAGAACCCTGCTTCAAGGCTCATTTCCCCAGGACCCACATTAGCCAGATGCACAAGGGGGTGCACACGTCTGGAGTTCGTTTGCAGAGGCTGGAAGCCCTGGCACACCCATTACTGCTCTATCTGTCTCTTTCTCTCCCTCTCTCTCTGTCACTTTCAAATAAATAAACAAAAATGAACAACAACAACAACAAAAGAATGCTACAAACATTTTATGCCTACAAATTGAATAATCTAGGTGGTATCAATGAATTGAATGCCTGGAAATACAAAACCTTTATTAAAGCTAAATCATGAAGAAATAAAAGATATAAATAGACCTATACTTGGTAAATTGAGTCAATAATCAAAAGTCTTTTTAAAATTTTATTTTTTTGCAAGGAGAGAGAGGATGAGAAAGAAAGAAAGAAAGAAAGAAAGAAAGAAAGAAAGAAAGAAAGAAAGGAAGGAAGGAAGGAAGGAAGGAAGGAAGGAAGGAAGGAAGGAAGGAAGGGACTGTACCAGCTGATGCAATGGTGGCATATCTGTTATGGAGGAAAACAACTGCTCTTTGATTGAACTTCAGGCCCACCCCAGGGGAAGAGATTCCTTCCTGGCACTGAAAACCTAATTAAAAGCCTATGGTGTCAGGGAATCTAGCCTCTGAAAATTAATTCCAGATACAAGCATCACTTTTTGTATCTAGTTTCATGTGGATATTGGGGAATCAACCCAGGTTTGTTAGGGTTTAGAGTCAGATGCCTTAACTGCTAAGCCATCTCTCAAGCCCCAAAAATCTTTTTAAAAAGAAAATCTCTGGACCTAACAGCTTTACTGGTAAATTTTACCCTGGATTTAAAGCAAAACTAACACAAGTACTACTCAGGGGTAGGGAGGTCGCTCAGGTTAAAAACACTTGTTTGCAAAGCCTGATGGACCAAGTTTAATTACCCAGTAGCCATGTAAAGCCAGATGCACAATGTTCCACATGTGTCTGGATTTCATTTGAAGTGGTAAGAGGCCCTGGTGTTCCCATGCTTAATCTCTATAGCAGACAGATATAGGTTCACTAGGTTGAACTTCCAGACCATATACAGTTATGGAGGAAGGGATTTATTGAAGCTTACAGATCCAGGGAAAGTTGTACAATATCAGAAGAAGCTGACCTGCTTTCTCAGGTCCAAGTAGTGAGAAAGAAACCACAAGCCAAAAGCTACAGAGCACACTTCAAGAATTCCAGCTAGGCACACTTTGCGTATCTTTAGATTAGAATCTCAAACCCATCACCACACCTCAGGGCTGGACCCTAAGATCCACCCAGTGACACTGCCCCCAGCCAGGTGGCTGCAGATGCAAGCAACAAACTAATCAAACATTAAATATATTGGGAGCCATCTATTCAAACTACCACAATCTCTCCCTCCCTATCTCTCTCTCTCTCTCCATCTCTCTCTCTCTCTCTCTCTCTCTCACACACACACACACACACAATGATAAATAAATAAAATAAAAATTTAAGATTATTTCTCTACTTTCTTCCTCTACAGAAGAAGGGCCACTTCCTAACTCATTCTTATGAGATCAGCATTGCCCTGATTTTCAATTCAGATGAAGAAAATACCAAAAGTAAAACTAGAAAATAGCCGGGCGTGGGGGCGCATGCCTTTAATTCCAGCACTCGGGAGGCAGAGGTAGGAGGATCGCTGTGAGTTCAAGGCCACCCTGAGACTACAGAGTTAATTCCAGGTCAGCCTGGACCAGAGTGAGACCCTACCTCGAAAAACCAAAAAAAAAAAAAAAAAAAAAAAAAGAAAGAAAATAATTTGCATTACAAACACTGGTGAAAAATTATTTGACAAGATACAAATGAGCCAAATTGAATAGCATAGTTCAATGATTAAACTCCATGACCAAGAACAATTTGTTTTTTGAAATTCAAGGATGGTTCAACATAAAAATTCAACCAATGCATTAACAGAAATAATTAATTAGCACATTAACAGAAAGAGCTAAAAGAATCAGATCTCCAATTTCAGTTGATACACAAAAATACTTAATGAAACTCAACACCTTTTCATGTAAAATGACGAGTGGATACTGGGGCTAAAATGGTCTAAAGGGGATCAGGGGCAGGTGGTGGAGAAGAGAAACAAGTAGGAGGAAGGTTGTTCAAAATTTAAGATTTATGAATGAGCCAAATGGAAACCTACTTCACTACCTAATATTATATATGTACAAAAGAGTGAATAGGCAGAAATGTCCTGTGGAGGTAGATAATGTTGTACCAAGAAGCCATAAATTGTTATTCAAAAAGTTTTCAGTTCCAGAAATGGGATAACTTCCCTTAAGTTGTTGTCCAAGAAAGCCCCTGATGCCCCAAAACATTACAGGTCATTGCCAAGGCTCTCGGGTGTCCACCAGAACTAGATGCTAAGACCCTATTGCAGAAGTCTCCACATGCTTGGGCTTCAGGTCACTGAGGTATCAACTTGGAGCTGAGCCAGAAGCCTCCTCCATGCTGACTAGCTTTCAGGATGCTGAAAAGTACTATATTACCTATTGGAGGAAGATTTTGTCAATGATCTTAACCATCTGTGGTCCCTGCAAGTTTTATGGCTAGCCAGCCAGGCCAAATGTACCAGCTTCTGCAATGGTGGCTATCTATTATGGGGGAAAATGGCTTCTCTTTGATTGGACTTTAAGCCCATTTAAGGAAA